>NC_142382.1:15940000-16145000 GCF_059441005.1 Hippichthys cyanospilos
AGTAGGGGGAGATCACTGTACATTCTTTTTCCTCCCACTACATTTACAGTATAACAAAAGTGCACGTTCAAATACATTCTATAGATCAACATCTGTATAGAGCATGTATGTTGCAGTCACATGATGATACAGCAAATAAGGATAAAAAATTGGAATATTAAAAATTGTAAAATGGTTTAATTTCCCCACTACTACGTAGTGATCAATTTGTGAAACCTATACACTGTCTCTGTGGCAATTTTTTGGCACTTTTAATTGTGACTTGTGTGACCCACTGTGTGCTGCACATGCTCACGTTCTGACTTACCTATCAAGTAACTTATCATCTTTAGCCGAAATATGTACAGTATATGCCTTTCCATTAATTAATCCCACCACTTTAGTGCTACCTGAACCTAAACTCTCACTTTCCACCCATCCATCCATTGTCTATAGCTGCTTATCCTTACTTCTGAAATACAAAATAATAAGCAGCATTGTGTCATCAAAGATCCTTCATCCATAGCATGTTTACGCTGCTCTTCACCAAAACAATGACATATTGCATTTGTCTGTTTTTGCCCAATATTTCTTCATTTTGCCCAGGGGTTTGAGAAGATAAGCTTTTCAAATCCTCTATAAATTACAGCTTCTTCACAGCCGTGACATCCCCAGCAGAGCCTGAATCTTATCACTCCACAGCGGCATGACGAGCTCTTCATTTTAGATCTCTGGAGTGAAAGCATTTTTGTTTCTAACCTTGGGGCCCCGCTGCTCACCAGCAAAAAAAGGAAGTGGGCCTTACTGAACTACTGCTGCGTTTGTGTGTGCCTGTGTTCACTGATGCAAGTGGGTTAAATGTGCAGTCCTAATTTCCTCTTAATTAATCACGAATAGGAAAAAGACAAAACTACAATCAGAGGGTCTAAATAATAGTGTATGCTGATTTTTGCTACGTTACATAACATGAGTATGGTTCTTGGCTGGCCTGTTTTTATACATCATTAAATTTACTGCAATCCACTTGTTTCCACTCATGGCACTTAAAATAAAATAAAGAAAAATGAACATGTAGTGACGGCGAAATCACATTCTTCACAGCGTGCTTGTAAATAGTTGTATGTAATGTATTTCTCCATTTTCTCCTCGATTTTTTTCCCTCATTTTTAACCCCCATGCTGGGGGAGTCGACTTTTACCCGCAACTCAAAACAGACCAATTTGTTCCACGTACCCGTGTTTGAGTAATGTTAATTTGAATGTGAAATAAGTAATATCATGTCATTTACAATGCCAAAAATGATGATGTAGACCTCTAATTAGATATAGTTTGCATCCGTTTAAGCATGTTTGGACTTTCCAAAAGTACTTTTGTCAAGCGCCTCCTTATTGCCTCTTTGTTGTCAATAATGAGGCTGTGTGGATACTTTTTATGACGGACTTTGGCGGATTATGAAAAGGAAAAGACGACTTTTCTCCTTCAGCCCTTGGACGTGTTCTTGAACAAGCAGGCATGAATGTTGGCGGGTAGGGGGTGAAAAAGCGAAGGGCACCCTTGTACATGGAGATATGCGGTAGTTATATAAAATTAAATGTTGCACTTTATTTGCTTTGTTGTGCTTATTGTGATGCTTTTGAGAGTAAAGAGAGAAAAAAAACAGAATTAAGGGATCAAAAGATCATTGGGGAAGAGTGGCTAATAAGATGGAAGATAACTTAAATGGGGCATTTGGCGCGTTAGGTGACTGAGTGTAAACTGTGGCAGATTGCAGCTCCTGAATGAATATGCTTAATTGGTTGTGGGCAAAAAAATGACTGTTTTCCTTTGTTGTCCTTTTAACAGAAATGAAAAAGTTACTTTTTAAAACTGTTAAAATGTTCATCAAGTCACCTTATGTTAACACAAAAAAACAATTCTCTTATACAAAGAGGGTGAAAATGGATGACCTTCATTTTAACTCCAAAGGGGTTTTGTTCCCTCACTCTCTTCAAAATTACTCAATTGTGTACAACATGCAAAGCTGTAACTTTAAAACAAGACAACACTAAATGTCTTTCTAATGACTTTATTAATTAAAAAAATGACTACAATACATTACATTTCAGTAAATATAATTATAATGCGGAATGGAACTTAAATTGCAGAGTATGAAAATGTGTGTCTTGCTTTAAATGCCTAAACCAATGCTAAGCTACAATATTTTTCTTGTTTAGTTTCTTAAATCAAAGGAAATTGTCTTGGTCTTACTTTGAATATCATTCTAAATCATATTTTCATTTTATGAGGAAAAAATATAACTGTTTGTCTTGAAGACATAATTCTTTGATTAAGGATTTTTTTTTTTGCTGCACAATAAAATGAACAATGTAGTCTTCCATCCATTCATTTCCCAGAACCACTTATCCTCACAAGGGTCGCAGGCTTGCTGGCGCCTATCCGATCTGAATCCGGGCAGTAGACAGCAGGGCACCCTGAACTGGTTACCATCACACAGAGACAAACACAATCACACACCCAATCACATTTAAGGACAGCCGGATTGCCCGGAGAGACCCCACACGGGCTTGGGGAGAACATACAAACTCAACACAGGAAGGCCACAGCGAGGTGGATTTCAACTTGGGTCCCTGAATTATGAGGCGGGCCTGCTAAGCACTGCCTCACATAGCCGCCAACTAGATTTAGTCATTTTAATAACAATACATTTCTAATTATAAGCCTTTTTAGTCTCTTTAAAATTTAATTTTTGCAATATATTCATGCAAGTCTAGTTTTCCTTATACTTGGAGATTATTAATTTATCAAGAAAATGAAGCATTAGTTTAGGTAAAACTTGGGACTCATTTTTTTTTTTTTTTCCCCAGCAATAATATAGTGACCAATGACCAGTATGTTAATCAACATCCATTCAGCCATTTTCTATACCACAGTATCATCATATGGGTTACTGCTCGGATGGCGCCTATCTCAGCTGGCCAATTGGTGGGTTAAAACCTGTAATGGTTGCCAACCAGTCACAGGGCACATATATACAAATGATATTTCACGTCTTCAATTAGCATTAGCATTAGAAGTCTTCAATTAACATTCCAGGATTAGAATGCCTTAGAAGGCCATTTTAGTGTCATCTTAACACAAAAAAGTCAAAGGAAGCATTGGTTGAATGAACCATACCAATTTATAGAGTTCACAACAACAGTTTCATCTAGTTTGAAAATTGCTCTTGGCAGACAGCAGCTCCTGTGAATTGAATCCTACACAGCACGGGGAACGAGCAGGAATAGGAAGTGATGCTACCGGCAACAAAAGTACGGTAAATGTGCCGAATGGCTAGCTCAGCTTAAGGCTAGCAAGCTACTGATACCATCAATCTTGCTGGCCAATGTTCACTGACAATAAAAAAAAAAAAAAAAAAAAACTATTTCACCTGAGGTTGTGTGGTTCCAGCAAGGTGAGGAATAGTTCCATGCTTTGTTTGACAGAAATGTGGCGAAATGACAACATGCCTGACCCAACCTTTGAGATTGATGAACTACAGCTGATTCCAGCTGACTGTGATGTGATATAATATATGTTGTTCTAACTACAATCATATTAGCGTTGGGCGTGGTCTGGCTGTGGCTAAACAATAATCTAAAGCCTCTTTGAGGTCTTCACTTTTCTCTGTTATTTTTTTTGTTTTGTTTTACATCAGCATTTACTTAATCTTTATTATAATAAAGAATATAATCTGTTATTGATCAGATAGAATTTTTTTATCTACTACTTTTGCATTTTCAGGTGTAACGAGTAAAATTACTTCTCATACTGTATATGAGGTAAAATTTCCTATTTTAAAAACCAGTCTGATGCATTACAAGCGACGGTTGAAGCTCATCGATTATTTGACGAGTAATGATGAACAAGAACAATTTTGTCCGTCTTGATTTTCATTTAATTGATTTTTCATTCATTTTCATTTCATCTAAGTCAGACGGCAGAACATGGTAAAAAAACAACAACAAAAAAAACTATGAACATGCTGGAGACATAATGCGGTTTCAGGAGACAATAAATTCACCGTAAACTACAAGAAGGCTTTATTACATTATTACTCTTACTTTATTACTAAATGATTTCTAAAGTCGCCCAGATGTGCCAAAACGCAAGAAACACAAGGTATTATTAACAATTATTATATGTGTGTGTGTGTGTGTGTGTGTGTGTGTGTGTGTGTGTGTGTGTGTGTATATATATATATATATATATATATATATATATATATATATATATATATATATATATCCCATGGTATTGTAAGTATTTTTATCAGATCCTATTTTGCAATATCTTATATGACGTGAAATAGTCATTCATCAAATGCATGTCAACTCCACATGAAAAGATGACAAAAGTAGATGGTATTTTGGATTGGTTTTGAATGGTTGCAGTTGGATAATTTATGATTGTCTTTAATATGATAATTTAATTGGCCTTTTATTTTATTTATTTTTTTTCATATGCAGCATCTTCACTTGTCAAAACAATTTTGTGGCTTCATTTCCTTTGGGAAATGTTCAAAATGAGTCAAGGTGAATATAAATGATGACTGATCCCTGCTCTAATCAAAAACATATCCCTACCTGCTTAATCTTTAAAACCGTTACAGAATTCAGCATATTGTGGTAATGGTGGTCATAAAGACGAGTGTTGACATTATAGCTTTGCTTGAGATGAGCTTTATTTCAGAACTTCAATAGCAAACAATAACCACCATCTTGTACACATGAGTGACAACAAGGCCAAGCCCGAACCACAACACAAGACTCAAACCACAGTGGCTGGATGAAAATCAATGTGTTCCGAACAATAATAAATACACACATAATAGCTACTACTACTGAGATGTAAGTACAGTACAACCACCTTTAATAGTAAACATGTCATTCTTATCTATTTGCAAAATGCTGTTCAGGATACCTTGAATTCCACTGCCAGCTCCCTGCGATGCTACCAACGCACCAATGGAAATTCGATGTTTATAATGTTTTTAATACTGCTTCCAAAGTCTAAGTCACAAGCACTCAGACAGCTCTAAATGAAAAAGGACCGATGAAAATCAATGCAGATAGTGTGTGTGTGTGTGTGTGTGTGTGTATGGCGGGGGGGGGGGGGGGGCATGGCAGGAAATCCTGCTAGAAAGAATCATCACCACACAATGCTTCTTACAATTAGTCAAGGTCCACACTCTCTCAAATAAGTAGTTTATACAACACATTTGGGCAAATGAAGACATTTTTTCGAGACCCTCTATGGCTGAACAAGGACTCCTTCTACATGCACTAAAAATTTTGCAGACTTGCCATTTATGACATAAATTGTGTTTTTGTCAAGTTGAATTTCAAGAACAACTAAATGTTCTCCCCAGGTTGGCTCGCATACATCTCTTTACTACTTCTCCTTTCGGCTTTTCCCTTCAGGGATCACCACAGTGAATCTTCAACAAAAGCAAAAGTCAGAGGCCTAAATAATTCATTGACAAAATTGATTATATGTTCATTTGAGCCAGCAAAAGGTTGCTCCTGCACTACACAATTTTGTGTTTTGGAAATAGCAACCAGCAACAAATCTGCAAACTTTAGTGTTTTTGAAGACTTCTGGACACTCAAATAGGGTTGAGCGCAACAACAAAAGAACCCACAAAAAAAAAAGCAGTTTTCAGAACAACCATTTGTTCATATTGCTTTGAGACAAAAATTTAAGCAGTGTACGTTTAGGAGCCAAAAGTTGTAAACAGACTTGCTCGTGAATAAACAATATACTTGACAAATGTATTATGGTTTGAAAAAAATCGCTGATGCCTTGGTGTCTTCCCGGAGTGCCTCGCAATCTGTGACAGTGATCATAAAAGAGTTGTCATCATACTTTTCCCCAAGTCCAGGAGGGATCAAGGAAAATGTCTACACTGGGTTCAAGCATGTAATTGGCAGGGATTTACAGTAAAAGTGTCACCAAAGACACCGATATGTGTTCTCTCCATTTCCTTGGGGGAAATAGACCAACAGCTGAAAATCTAGACCAGTGATTGCAGCATCTGTGCAGGTCCATTTATCGTCTGCTTTCACAGCAGAAAACATGCAAGCCACTATGTAGCATGGGTGCCGGGTTTAATGTTTTTAAGTTCAAATACAGAAGTAGTTTTCTTCAATATATTATTATTTTTCATGGAGTGAAAGTGCAGGGATGGTAATGCAACAAAAATTCTTTGCCGGTTGCCAAAAGTAAGTCGAAGAAGGGCAAAGACCGATAGGAATTAGGATCTATTGTTTCAGTATTAAAATGCCTCAGCACACAAAACAATGGCCGACGTGAAAGAAAACCCATTTTGGACATAAACTAACAGGTAGCAAGTAGACATTAAATCTTCAAACGAAAACTGTGACTTCAACGTTTAAAGCTTAGCAATATGGGATTCACTAGCTGTACTGTACTGTAGTGAAAGCTATCGTACAATAAATACTACTTTTCGATTTACTGCTTTTTTTCTCCACACTTTGAAGCTTCTACATTTCAGCCAACGTATAAGCTGTTCAACATGGAGTTTGTAAATTGAACCATGATGAAATTTCATGCCTCATTTTCATGACAACATCCTCTTTTAAAAATGTACTGTATGTATCGGGTGCCCAACCCATTCAATTAGCCTCTATTGGCTATCGATTGTATTACTTTTTGTCGACTTTGTGTTCGGCCTTCTTGTGGCGCGTGCATGTTCTCCTGAGTCCACTTGCGTTTATTCTGGGTACTTCCTCCCACATGCCAAAAACATACACGGCAGATGTATTGGACAATCACAATTGCCCTTAGATGTGATCGTGAGTGTGAATGCTTGTTTGTCTCTGTGTGGCTGGCAACGACAACGATTTCAGGGTGTCCTCCGCCCACTGTCAGAAGACAGTTGGTATAGGCGCCAGCAAGCAGTGACCCTAGTGAGGATAGGCGGCCATAGAAAACGAACAGATGGATGAATGAAGCAGATATAATATCAAACAGCCCTGCTCTACAAAACAACATAGCCAAACAAGAGTTTGTGACGATCTAAGCTGTGATAATATCACAGCCTAAACCAGTTGAATTTATCGGGATAGCGGCCGCTTGACAATGGAAGATCTATATCAAGCCTAGCTGCAAAGTCATAGGTGGACAGTTTGTGATGACACTATATCCCAAACTCATAATGGGATTCTCCCAGACACATTTTAAAATAGGTAGTTGATAAACTATTTGCATTGCTTCTTAATACTTTAAAAATGAATAGCTCATTAGCGAGCTCTGTAGGAGCTTCAGCATGATCCTCATCATTGGAATCAGGTGTGTTGCAAAGAGGAATGCACGACACAGGCACTGGTGTACTAAAGTTGGACACTATTTAGGCTTTAAAGGGTTAAAGAGCTACTCAACCCCCGAACTACACTCCTGCATCATCCCTCACTAAACTCTGAAAACAGCACTCAACAGGGGCATTGCCTGGAGGAAGATTGAGCTTGCATTTACATTGTAGTGATATTCCAACTCTCTAACGAGGTGAGTACAAGGCAGAGCGATTTATGTCACGATTGCCAAGTGACGTTGGCAGTCTCTGCTGGTCCACTGAGAGGATAAAAAAACCAAACTGTGTTCATCAATGTCCTCAATGTTCAACCTGAAGATCAATTTTTTTTCCCTCCAAATTATATATATATATATATATATATATATATATATATATATATATATATATATATATATATATATATATATATATATATATATATATATATATATTTATACAGTATTATATTGATTGGCTTGGCTGACTGTGACAACATTGTGATGCTTTTTGCATTTAGTTTTGCATACACTGTACATACAGGTGTTTTCGAATCATTTCAGCTGACAATGTTGGATATCAATGTATCACTGGTGAGAAAAAAACGGCAATGTTTCAAATTCAAGTTCTCCGTTTAGTTTTAATGTTTCCAATGCTTAGTAATAAATTGCAGTCGTTAGGAAGAAAACGTCCCAATTTAGCTTTAAAATTGAAGTACCCTCCTAACTGCATCTTTGTTAAATTGATAACAGTTCCTTCAGTATCACTGCTCCCCTCTCACCGATTCTCTCTATTGTGCCCTTGTCTCACACATCCCTCAATGTAGTGTGTTCCCCTGGCATTACTTTTTACTGTCAAATTTACAACTATACCAATTTATCCTTCACTTAGTTTCAGAATATTCAAATTCTTTAGCTATTGTTACTCACCAGCTGAAAAAAAGAATGTCAGTCAAGTTAAAACAAAACAAACAAACAAAAAAAAAACACAGCGTTGTTTAGATTTAATGCTGCTTACACTGAGAGGTAAAGTTGATCCAGTAGTAGACCATCGTTACAACCTTGCTTCCAGAAGGATCTTCAAAAGTAAAAGTGTTCCTAGGTCGTTAGTGTCATACATTACGTGTTATCCCACATTTTAATTTGAAGTATTGTCCGGCTTTCCAAAAACATTTGACTGTGTGACGAAAATACAGTGGCTTGACCGGCAGTGGATTCTCCGCATGTCTCATTGCACTACTGAGCCTACAAGCTAACAAAAAAAAAAAAAAAAAAAAATCTTATCCCATTGTTTACTGCCCCCTAAATTTGTCTATCCTGCCTGGTTCATTTTACTCTTTGAAAAGAGAAGCGATGACTACTGCAAGCCTAAGTAGGCTTGTAGTATCTTGAAGGTGAAATAGCATAATGTACGTTTTGAGTCATTTCACAGCTGCTGACAGAGAGTGATGATGGTCACCGGCCAACTTGGCTGATTGGTGCTTACATGGGGTCCCTGTTGGTGGTAGTGGTGGTGGGGTACTACTACATTACTTTGACAGATGAACGGTGACTAATTAGAGTATATCATATTAATTGGTCGGAAAAAGGTTCAGAGCCAGCAGACTTTTTTTTTTTTTCACCTGTGAGGAGAATTTCCACATGCTGATGAGGACTTGGAGTTGTGAAGCACCAATCAGAAATAATTACAGTCATCTTAAAAATGGTGGTGTGCATTATGGATTTTTAATCATCCGTTTTTATTGTATCCTATTGTATGTGTTGCCTTGTAACCAAATCTGCGTACTTGCATGGCGCTGTGCCCTATGCATTCAATTATGAGCATGGTATGAGCATGGTATTCTTATTAAATTACTTGCATTGGCTGTATTAAAAATAGCGGTGTATACTTCAATTATAATCATCTTAGTGTTACATAAAATCATTCCTATATCTCAATGGGAAAATTCACATCGGCTCGTCAGTCAGATGTTTGCACAGTCATTTTATTTCACACCTTAAGTGAAAATGTGCTGCGCTACAATTCCCCTTGGTTAATTTAAGGAGAGTACTTTTGAAGTAATTACTTCAAATAAACTGTTCTCCAGTACACCCTGACATGCGGGGGAATATTCAAAAATGAAGGAAATTAGGCCTTCATAAAATGAATGTCATGCTATATATATCCCTGGCTAAAATTATCTCTTGGTCTGATAAGTCTAATGTATTACAGAAAGTTTTAGATGTGCTGTAAAATGAGTCGGTGGCTTATATTCTACAAAATCATAAAAGAAGTACGAACATTTGGAGGAAAAGTGGGAGAAAAACAAATGTGGCTATATATTTTTACATACTACACAGCTGCTTGAATGACTGCTATGTTGTGGCCATTGGTGATTAACATGCAGTCTCAGATCCTTACTGCTTTAGTTGTCAGCTCTACTAATGAAGTACACTAAAATCTTTACTGCTGCAGTCTTTTATAGGACATCTGAAAGGGCATCATTCAAAGTGTTATGAAGCCCTGACTTCACTGTATCACACTTCACTGATGGCAACAGTTTAGTCAGTTCCATCCCTTCCTGTGAATCTTGCAAGAAATTCCAAATGAGAAGTTTTATTTTTCTAAATGTTACTTGGCACATTTTCATCCAGTCTTTACAAGTTACAACTGAAACTTTTACGTGCTTATAGTTATATGTCCTTATAATGTCTCATACAATATGACGGCACAAGGATGGCGAAGTGGTTGAATGGCCGTAGCCCAAATTCAAGTGAGTGGAATACTTGTGTTTTATATTCCATATGTGCATGTGTGTGCGCACATACTGTACATGTATGTGGATATGTGTGAGTGTCTTTGGTGTATGCAAATGACCACTTTATAATAAAATAGGGTAAAAACCCCTTGGGTTGATGTAAAGGTCGTAATTCTTTTAAGTGCAGAATGTCTTTACACCCCCCCCCCCCAAAAAAAAAAAAAAAAAAAGAAAGAAAGAAAAAAAATCCCCATTCACACCACAGGAAAGGGGATCATCATTCCAAAATGTATATACATGGCTAATCCAGGGGCTTTTAACTGCTGGGCTGTGGGTAGATACTCGGCTGTTTTGTACCGTAGTAAAGTACTGAAGAAGGAGGATGTTTTTCTTCTTTGTTTTATTGATGTGGGACACAGGAATGGAGTAGTGTTGTGTCTGCCACAAATCATTTGTTCAAACTTGGATTTACATGATCAGGATTTTGGCCTCAATCACGCAGCAATTAGCGAGTTTTTTTTTTCTCTCTTATTTTTCTATTTGCAATCCATCCAACCTATTCAGTCAATATGTTTTACTGTACACTTGACCCCCTCTATTTGTGAAGGATTGAGACTGCCCAAATATTCACATAATTGACCCCTGTCAATCAGAAAAAAATTCTGACTTTCAATACAGAGAAATCTTGGATTACTAACCATGGCAACGCACAAAGAAATCTAGGATTATTGACCATGGCAGGACAAAAGGCCCCTGGAGTGCATGAAATAATGTGTTTTTTTTTTTTGTTTTTTTTTGATAGAGTTGATCATGATACCACTGATAGAAAAATTATGAAATTATAAGCGTTCATTGATTTTGTATGAAATACAAAATATCCGCCGATCTGATACAGCCAATCAGAAATGTAAAGTCCAATTAAAACTGAATAAAATCATTCATTTTGATGATTGGTTCATTTCTATAGTTAATTTGAACTCAGCACCAAGGAGATTGTGGCTCGCGCAGGTTACGGGCACAAACCAACTAAAACCAGGAAATAAAGAAAATGCCTTCCTACATAGCCTTTAGGTTTACTGTGATCGGAAATGAGTTAAGACCTGTTTATTTTGCCCCCAACAATTTTGGCAGCAGCACAAAACCCTACAGATAAGATGGCACTTCGATTAGTGAGAATTCAATAAGTCACTGTTTTTTTTTTTCCACCCCAAAAAATTGTGCATTGTCAACAAGGAAAATTGGATGCCGTTACAAAATGCTACAAAATGTAAAGGCATTCAGGAAATGAGATTTCTTTGGAAGCATAGTCCACATGATTTAATTTATTGTTGTTTGGAGAGCATGGGATTTGTAAAAGTCATAACCAAATTAGAGCCTCTAACAGTGTAACTAACCATGATATATTTCACTGAACTTGAATTAGATGGGTGGACATTTTCTTACTCAATGGCAATGTGAGACTGGTTTTGTAAAGGGATTCTCAAACAGGAACCCCTTTGAGAAAGCATATTTTCCAAAGTTCCCCATTGCAAAAGATTTCGTGAACAAACAATAAAACAAAACAAACAAACAAAAAAAAACATTTTGGCGAACATAAGTGCCCTTTTTATTCAGCATTTATTCATATTCAAATTGACAACAAGTATATTTGTTACTTTTCAGCAATACTAAGGTTTAGAAAATAAAAATTTGCACACCTCCTTATAACAAACCGGGTCAATTTTTCCCCAAAAGGTTGCTGCCGATTATTTAGTCAAAAACAGCATTATAAAACAAAACGCCACCTTAGCTTTTATGGCTTCATTGCCTCGTGAGCAATTGTAGACACAAAATGCATTTCCACAAATTTAAGCATTATTCCATTTATAAAAACATATTAAACTTGTTGAATCGATTGCTTTATTGAGTCACAATTTAATATGAATTTTAATATAAAATTTATAATAAAAAAATCCTAGATGTTATCATGGTTTCTATCTATGTAGTCAGACAGCGACCAGCAAAAGAGTTCTTTAATTGACTTGTGTCAGTACAGTTGTCACTCATTTATATTGTAAATTAATAGAAAAGAAAACACACCAAACATAATTCAGATAATTCTCATATGCAAAAATGATAAATCTAACTACATTTACAGTATACGAATTGTGTGGATTAAATGAGTCATACAACAAAAGACATTTGTTTGAATACAAAATTATTAATTAGATGCAAAACAGTTACATATACTAACATTTAGAAAAAGGAAAAACTTAGCACAACCATAAATGCTAACTAGCTGAACACATTCAAGGCAACATTATACAACATACTGAAGGTAAAAACCCACATTAAGGTAAAAACCTACATTAGCGAGCATGTTATCTACAGTCACAAATTGGACCAACAAACAACTCATTTTGGCCATAGTAGCATAAATGGCAACATTCCAATGAAGAAAACACAAATCACAGACACTCGTGGGCCAGGTCTCACAAAGAGAAGGAACAATGCGTGTGCGCACTGACAGCCACTGCTCCCCACCACAAAATGCATTATCAACAGCGTCCAGAGGTGGCGTTAAAAAACAAAGACTAAGCCAAACAAGGCTCACATCTGTAACTGGTAAAAGATAAACTGAATATGTTCCAAAACACCCAAATTATTTAATGGACCCCCTGCAGTCGAAAAAGAGACCCTGGGGGTCGGGGGACCCCACTGTGAGAACCACTGGTTTAATACTGTGCATCAGAACACAAATTGAGTTTTTGATAACCTCTTGCAAGTGTGAGTTACAACTGAAGATGAGTGTCATTGAGGTGCATTTTGTCCTCCAATATGTTGAACATGGAATATTCAAGACTCTAACCGAGATAACCCACTGATTAATAAGGAATACGTTTTTGTACGACAATACCACTTGCGTTGAAATGTATCACAATAGGCAGTCATAGCTGGAGACAAACAGAAAAAGAATTATTCAAAATGATACACTACAATCCTCGTTGGCACTGGCCAGTTGCAACTTATCACACTATAAAAATGCTGGGCTTTGGCTGAGCAATAAGTAGAACAACTCAAAGAGAGACTCCAAGAGTCACAGGGATGATAGTTGTAGTACAGGGGTGCACACACTTTTCCAGCATGCGAGCTACTTATAAAATGACCAAGTCAAAATGATCTACCTACTATAAATTTGCAAAACATATATTTATTTATAAAAATATTGAGAATTCTTTATATGAACCATATATGTTGGTGTACCTTGCATAACTACATGAATCCATATTGCTCAATACAACTCTGTGCATTTTTTTTTCATTACCTTACTCTGATGACTTGCACTGAATGGAATCAGCCAGGGATGTATAGTCCGGACAGTAGCTGCTGACAGCCAGCCTCAAGCACACTTCCAAATGATCATCAGTCATGGTGGAACGGTACTTGGACTTAATGATCCTCATGTGGGAAAAGGCTGACTCACATAAATAAGTGGAGCCGAATAATGCAGTCAAGGAGGTTGCACATTTTCTCATGTTGGGGTACTTTTCCTCTGTGAGTAAGTTCCAAAATTGTCCATGAGCTCTGGACTTCAGCTCAATGTCGGCTTGTAGTGTCAAAATCTCATCCTCCACTCCAGATGAGTTCAGGTGAAACAGTGTTGCAATTTTTGATGCAAGTGAAACAACCTCAGCATCTTCCCGAAAAGGGTAGCACATGAATGTAGCAACAGGCTCAAGTAAAGCAAAGTCTTGAAAACGTTTGTCAAACTCTGATAAGCAATTGTCAATCTGTTTTGTGTAGCGTACACTGTCAAATTGCACACATGACTTCCCCTGCATCTCCAGCTCTGATGTGAGGTTCTGGAAGTTTGCCAAATTCTGGTGCTGGAGCTTTGAGGAGAGATGTTGCATTTTTCGTTTGAAAGCATTAACTGAGCTTATCATATTGATCACAGTTTTGTCTTTTCCTTGCAGCTCCAGATTAAGGTCATTCAGCATGTTGGTCAGATCGGTTAAAAATGCCAAGTCCAGCAGCCACTGGTCGTCACTTAGTTGGTTATATTCTGCATGTTTAGCTTCACAGAAAAAAACCTTAATCTCCGGACAGAGGTCTCGAAATCTTTGCAGGAATTTCCCTCGACTAAGCCACCTGACATCAGTGTGCAGCAATAACTCAGAGTGGTCACCATCAGCGTTATCCAGATGTGCACGGAATAGACGTCTTTGAAGAGATCTGGCGCGAATAGAACAGGCGATCTTCGTTGTCACATCCATTATTTCTTTCATGTTGAGCATTTTTGCGCATAACGCTTGTTGGTGTACTATGCAGTGGTAATTAAGGAAGTCTGGGAAAGCATCGTCCTCCCTGCACTTGGCAATAAACCCATTCGAGCGGCCAACCATCGCAGGCGCTCCGTCCGTGGTGATGGACACCATTTTGTACACTGGGAGCTGGGTTTTCTCAATAAAGTTTTTAAAAGACTGAAATATGTCTTCTACTCGCGTGTGTTCTTTCATGGGCAGGATTGTTAACAGCTCCTCTCTTGTGCTCATATCAGTAAACACCATCCGAATAAAAATGCACAACTGGGCTGTGTCACTCACGTCTGTAGACTCGTCCAACTGCAGAGAGAAACACTCGCAATCTGTGATGTCCTTCCAAAGTTGCTTAGTCAAATCCTTAGCCATGGCTTCACTGCGTCGTGTAACTGTAGTTCTTGATAGCTGGAGAGCTCTTATCGAAGATAGTATTTCAGTTTTGTTTTTAAAGTCTTTGAACAGCGAGTCAGCTGCTTCAACAAATGCCTCTTTTACCATTTCTCCGTCTTGGAAGGATTTCTTGTTCTTAACGATTAAGTGACTCACCCGAAACGAAGCTTCGGTGGCTGCCACCTCCCATTCCGTATGGAAATGGTACGTTTTTGGCTTTTTACTAGGTCCAGCTCCCTCACTCATTTTTATATCCTTACGTTTAGAATAAATAAATTAGAGGCTAACTCACTAGCTTGCGAGAACGCGCCGTTATGTGCGCATGTGCAGTGACCCCTCTGTCAGAAAAGGTCAGATTGGTCAGACCGACCTCCCCCCATATGCCAATAAAGTAACAAATTTCAGAGTGAAGACGGATCATAGGCTGACGTCTACGTTTTAATGCCATGCGATCGACCCACAGTACCTTCGCGATCGACCGGTAGATCGCGATCGACGTATTGGGCATACAGTATGTCCACTGTGTCTCTGGAGCTTTCTGAGTAAATATGGCCACTAATCTCTTGTAGGTCAGTGTTTCAATATGTAGTGTGGACCTGTCTTGAGAAAGCAAACATAAGTCACCTTTAGAATGTTTACCAATAAGGCACACTGTGCTTATCCGTCATGTTTATACTATGCAGCGCACAGTAATCCCGGGAGCTCATGAAGGATATGTAGCACGTTTACTGGGCATTTTTTTAGCAAGCTAAATGAGTCTATTTTAATGCATGCAGATCAAATTTCAAATCATGAAAAGCATCAAATTTGATCATAGGTGCTGAACACGTTGCATATGTCCTAAACTGCTTATCTGACCATTTAGTTTGTGCAGTTCAATAAATTGAGTTTATATATATATATATATATATATATATATATATATATATATATATATATATATATATATATATATATATATATATATATCATTTTAAATTAATCAATTAATAATAATTATTTTATTATTGGTAAAATAAATTACTATCATTAATGATAAATAATATATTTATTTCATCGTAATAAATATTAATTTTACATTATTTTCAGTAGGAAAGTATTTGACTCTTCAATAAAGCGGTTTATTACATTTTTAAAAATGTAATAATTTTGAAATTTGTCAAAATGTGTTTTGTGTCTACAGTTGCTTGCTAATAAGGTAATGAAGCAAGAAAGCTAAAGTGCCATATTAGTTTATAATGCTTTTTGACTAAATAATTTGCAGCATTAGGTGTGCAATTTTCAATTTTTAATTTCTAAACTTCAGTATAGTTGGAAAGTAATAAATATATTCAAATTGAATCTGTTGGAAAATTAAAAAAAGGGCTTTTTTTCCCCACAAACATTCACTATGGGGTTCCTTGGAAAATTCACTTTCTAAAAGGGATCCCTGACTGCAAAATGTTTTAGTACTGTACTGTACATAAAGATGTGTCTACTGTACAGTATATGCTGACTTCAGAGGCTGTAGTAAACCCAGACATCATTGATGCCAACAACTACTCTATTGCT
The DNA here is from genome assembly GCF_059441005.1 of Hippichthys cyanospilos. Lineage (NCBI taxonomy): Eukaryota > Metazoa > Chordata > Actinopteri > Syngnathiformes > Syngnathidae > Hippichthys > Hippichthys cyanospilos. The sequence goes on from NC_142382.1 coordinate 15,956,307, forward strand.
AGATTTGACATGACAAAGCTGTCGACATAATCAATGGCTGCACCAGTGACATTTGCCAGAAGTCCTTGCAATTCCCTCACATGGCATGCTATTTTCAGGGAAAAACGGATATAGTTCGGAGTTTGACAAGTCACGTTGCTCTCTGTGAATCACATCTACCTCAGGCACCTTTCATTCCAAATGTTGCTTTTATTTGTTTGTGTTTAATGTAGAATTGCTTTGATAGTGCAAAAAAAAATATTTGCCTTCCCCCAACGGCCTTGGCTATTTCAGTCATAAAGTTAATGCATAGGACTCTTTAAAGTATGTTGTAAAAGCTCCTGAAGGTGCATGATGTATATTGTACTGCTTTATGAGGACATGAATAGCACGGGGCTCAATATGAGATCAAATTTATTGCAATATGAAATTAGATGAGGAGGGTGATATGTATTTTATATTTTATTGTGTTCATCTATGTGTGCTAAAATAAATAAAGGCATGAAAAAAATAGCCTGAGGCCGTATAGTGCTACTTTGTGAACACTCATGTATCAACTTACATGAGAAATTACCTTCCAGTTCCAGTCACATTCATCTGCCCCTTTCTCCTGTACGGTCATGCTGTATACCAGTGGTATTTATAGATACAAACGGTTATATACACGGGAAGAGCAAAGCCCCCAGGTATTGCAAGATGTGTGAATGGCTGATGTGTACGATAGATTTCACAAACGGATACAATAGAGAATTGCTTTTGTATGTTTTTGGATAGATTTACCAAACTGTGAACAACTCATACAAAAAATTGACATTCACCGTGTGCATTAACCGGCAATATTGCAATATTGCATTAACCAATGAAGTCTGATTCACTGTGAATGGCTAACCTCTTGTACTTTTTCAAAAAGAATTTGTTTAGTCCAATGAAAAATTCATTTTGATCAAAGAATGAATGGAATGAGCAATTTCTCGACACAATACAATGTCCAAAGCACTTTGCAAAACCTCATCTTCTTTTATCTGAAAATGCATCAACGGTATTGAACCTGAGTGTACAGTGCATTGATGCAGCAGCCTCAAACTCATAAAGTGTTTTCATTTTTACTCAAATAATAGCTTGTTTTATTCAAGGATCCCTGGCCAATGGTAGAATCCAAGCTGTGTGTGTGTGTGTGTGTGTGTTGTTGTTTTTTTTTTTTTTGATTTTGTTATTCCAATCATTTCATCCACATTGTCTCATGCAACCAATCGAGCCCTAAATAATGTGAGTTAATCCCCAGTCCGGCATCCAAGTTTTCAAAGGTCTTTCATGTGCTGCTAGGATTCCATGAGAGGTCAACAACAAGGTATTATAAAGTGTTGATATGTTGCCTAGCTATGGGGTTTATTGAATGACTATTCCTATACACGCAAAAACACTTCCATGTGTGCAGTTCAAAGACGGCACACTTTTCACGAGGCATATGCCTCACCTACATATAGGTAAATACATCACGCAGATTGAGACGTAAATGTTGCCATACAAACATTCCTCTGTGACAATAAACATTATGATATCCTATGACCCGACCCGTTTTGACTGTACCAAAAATTCAGATTTGACATTTGTTTGTAATGGGCCCTTCACGTCTCAATTCGATTAAACAACAATTCCTGCACACTTCATTTATTTAGGAAGTGAGCTATTACAGTTGTGGGCTCCAGTGTGGAATGAGATACAGCAGTGGGAATCCAGGACTACTGTGCTCATTTTTTAACACTTCATGCAAAGTTTTCTTTGTTCCTTTGTCTTGAAAGCAATTTTCACCTTCCAACATGTATTTTACATTCCACATAAGGTATGTCAAATAATGCTATCATCCACAGTAAATACCTACTGTAAAAAGTAATGTGATTACTGAAATGCATTACTTTTTTCTGTAATGCAGTAGTGTAATGCATTACACACGCATGGATTGTAATATTTGACTCGGTACAAATGAGAGTAACTAACCTGGCCGGCCGAACTTCAATTTGAATATAAACATTATTATTAACATTAACAATAGTAACGATGAAATTGTGGAACGCACTGTCTGCTTAAAGCATAATCAATGCATCAATATGCTGGGAAGCTAAGTGAAAGGGATTAAAATACAAAAAATAATAGCATAACCAATGCATCACTATGCTGTAAAGCTAAATATTAAAGGGATTAAAATACAAAAAAATGTTTACAATACAATAAAGATGAATCTGAATTTGTTTAATACAGCCTTAAGACAGCCTTCCACTGAATGTATAATGAGCGTATTGGGCTACATTATAATGTCAAATCCATATTTCCAGTTTCTGTATGTTGGTGAGAATAATATAAAAAATAAACTAGTAGCAGTGCAATGCCTTACATTTCATATACAGTCATAGTATAATGAAATAAACCCTTGAAATACTTTGAAATGACAGTAATAAGTAATCAATAATGCATTAAAGCTTTGAAGTAACTTTCCCAACACTGGTGAAGACACATAAAATGTATGCATTTGAACACAGACATGGGAGCGTCCCACTTCTGTGAGCTCGCCCTCAATGAATAGTGAATACAGAATTGCCTCTGATACACGAATTGTGCATAAACAATGGACACAAGCAGTGTCTTTACGCTGTATTTACCCCAAAGTTTGTGGCAAAGTCTTTGCAGCTCCAATTGTGTCATCCACTTTTCAGCATTTCCCAAAGCAACATCAGATTCAACATTTCACCATTGACCTTAGATTAGCAAAAGAGTATTTGATTTGTCGTTTGAGAGTTCAGACACTTCTTGTAACCAAAATGCTGTAACGTTGTAATTGACACCGCCTGATTACGGGTACATCTTTACCCCCATTAAAAAAAACAAAAACAAAAAAAAAAAAAAAAAACAACAGCACTTGAGACAAAATTACAAGTCACTGCTAAAATCCTCTTGCCGTAATTAGGACAAAACACATTGCAAAATGTCACCCTTTGTTCCACCCTTGAAGACTTTTCAAGACATCATTGAAGATGTCAGTAGGGCAAAAAGATAGTGAGACCTTGCACGTGAAAGTGGTTCCCTTTTGCATGTGATGCCTGACGCCCGATAATAAGAAAAACTCCATTTGCACCATTGACTTTAATGAGCAGGCGCCATCCATGTCTACCCCTGCGGGACTACTCTAGTTTCCTCACTTGAGAATCTCTCGGTTCTCTCACTTCTCCATTCTGCATGAAGATGTTACCAATTTAATGTTAGTTAGATGGAAGAATGAAAGATTTTTAGTTGGATATAAAAAACAGAAACAGAAGTGATGGTAATTACTCTATATCCATCTCATTTGTATATTTTACCTTACACTGAAATAGAGCTGATGTTTACATCAGTAAATAAACAAAAAAAATCATGGTTTTTAGTGGTTTAATTCTCTGATGATGAGTTTTGGACAAAATAATTGAAAGAGACTTCTTTTTACTTCGATTGTTTGTGTACAAATAGTTCTCAGGAATGATTGACTACTCATCAACTGGGAAATTAAACTAAGCAGGTCTTACTTTTTGCTGCCTATATAAGATAAATTATGTGAGCCGGTTTCCCAACTGACAAGTGCAAATTGTCGTTATACATTTTGAACTAAAACGGACATGACAGTAAAAACAAAGTTGCTCACATTATACAATTTTAGAATTTTCAAATTACGTGTAGATTTTAAAGTAAAAACTAACTCCACCTTCTAATAAAACAAAAAAACCTGTGGTGTGTGCAAAAACATTTGACACTTTTCTCAAGTGTGGCATATGTAAAAGATTAACATGACATCTTAAATGGACTGGATCTAGGATAGTGACAATACAAATTTACGAGAATTACTGTGGCCGTAGCGGCAGCACATGTTCTAATCTGGGGAAGCACATGAACATGTGAGTCTTTGTTGCAGTGCAGATAAAGAAAACAATATTGGTATGCTGCAAAGTATGTTAATGCTGTTTGATTAGATGAAAGCTATTATGGGGAGAAAACACATCCATTTATTATTGTTTGTCTTTCACAGTTTATTTTGCATGTGTTTAGCATGTATTGCATTGTCTTTCACAGTGTCAATAAGCTTGGCACGCATACATGGATACGGATAACAGACTTTGGACATATGGTAACAGGCAAAATGATTTTTTTTTACAATACACAATACATTGCTAGATGAAGATAGCTTGTGTTATAAAAAATATTCAGAGTGGGGGTGGCTCTTTGTCAGTCAAAGTTTGACATCTAAGGCATTGTTTAAAATATTTGCTAATTGAGCGGGGTTAAATATTGTCATTCTTGTGTAGGAGCTGTGATTGCTACATGGCCACTTAACTCATGAAAATGGCTGACTGCTGGCGGTTTGCATCGTATGCGAAGCTTAAACCCGGCTGCCAGCCTCAGAGGAGTTGAAAAAGGAACTGCTTCAATTTATTCTTAGAGAAACTCCTCAGTTGAATTTTGCTTTGTTCGATGGAAAACTAGCTTTATCAGCGTGAGCATTTACACACACTACAAATACGTTTCTGTGGCTATGCATTGGCCAATCTGTCTCAGAGTGCTCGTTGGGCGCCCCCAGCATCATGCGGTGTCAACATGGAGGTAGACTTGAAAAGAAAAAGAGAGGGTAATTTTCCCCTAAAGGAACCAGTGCGTCATGTTACCTTAGCCCTCCCCAAGTGCAATCGTCTCCGAAAAAAATCCAAATCGTAATGTAGTTTGACTCATATTTCATCTGAGTTTATGCAGTTCGCTACTGAAGTCGATACTTCATTGCTACCTTTTGCCACTTTTAGCACCTGCGCTTGGCTAAAGTCCCACACTCTTTTTTTTGTGTGTGTTTAAATTATTCTGCACAGGTTAAATCCATTATACTATTTTATTCGATCTCTTCTTCTGTCTAGCTTCTGATGTTAAATGAAATGCACTCCTACCCAGAACATTTCAATTTCTTAGGTGGATTTTGGTACCCCCAAGTATTTAGTTTTTTTGAGGAGAATAAACAGCAAAGTCCAACTTGAATAGACATAAAATATGTAACGATACACCCCAAACCCGAAGGGGGGAAACAGAGCCAGCAGGAGAACGTCGGGGTCTGAGAAAGTAGCAACTAAAAAAGACTATGACATAAAGAATGGAAACATAACACAAATACTCATAGACTGCTAAGCATAGCATAGTAGCTAAGCATACACGGAGACTATAAGCTAAGATGATACCATTAGATGTAGTATAACCCGACAACGTCCTCCTGCTCCAGCCGCACTTAATTACATTTGAATCAGGTATACCGGATGAGGGTTAGAAGGAAAACAGGCTGGATAGGGGCGCTCGAGGACAGAATTTGAGCACATCTGCTTTAGAGCATAGGTCTCGAACTCTAGTCCTCGTGGGCCACAAGCCTGTATGTTTTCAATGCTTTTGTATTAAACACGCCTGATTCAAATTATTAGCTCGTCAGCAAGCTCTGCAAGAGCTTGAAAATGAGCCTAATTATTTAAATCAGGTGTGTTTAGGAGAGCAACATAGAAAATATGCAGGATTGTGGCCCTTGAGGACTGGAGTTTGAGATGTATGCATTATAGGCTGCTTGTTTGTTCCCATTTGTACACATGCTGTACCTAAACTTTGAGAATCACTGCTCTACTGAATGACATGCAGGCGGAAAAATATGCCAATGGACGTTAATTCCTGGCACTGACATGAACATTTAATTGTGCTTTTGGTTAAAACCCCCATCATCAGACTTAACTTTGTTACAAACTTTTTAAGTCCAAGAGGGCGGAAAAATGCTGGAAGGTTACCTGTCAAAAAGTTGCTGTGGCTTCTTTAATTTTCTGCTGAATGCAATGAGGTTAGCAAAACACGCAATCCCAGCCTCTTGTTAGAAGGGGCACTTGTCAGGTGCTATTATGAGCAGCAGTTATCGGGTCAAACACTAAGCCTGCTGCGGGCTAAATGAGTGTGCATGGTGGGACGAGAAGGCACACACCTCTCGTGGTGAATTGCTTTTTGTGTTTTTTTTTTTTTGTGTGTGTCTCTTTTGTCATGCAACAATCGAGAGTAGACAGCCGCACATACTGCTCATCATCAAGTTCTGACAACCTTTAGCAGAACTGCAGCATGAAAATAGTCTTTGAAGAAGTTTCCCACTGCACTTTGATTGAGGAGGAATGAGTCACAGTGAGACAAGAGCATCCGGATAGAAAGAGATGGTTGAGAATTTGGATGAAACTTTTTACATGGGGGAAAATATTCAAATCATACCTAGTCATAAAGTTAGGAAAACAGAAGTGCACTGACTACAAATTTATTACTGGAGACTCATGTAAAGGACATTGCAGGTCATATTGCTTATTATCTAACAAATAGATATTTATACATGCTCTTTTTTATTTTAATAGAAATTAGTGCGCTGCAAGGGGTACAAATCACCTAAACTCCAAAATAATACCCATCCACCCTTTCTCATGTGATTATTGGATTACAGAGTCCTAAAGAGTCTACTTTCATGTCAGATTGCAGTGGATACACCAAAACATTTAAAATGTGCATTCTTTATTAATAAATCCTTAAAGAAACAATTGCAACCAAATCCATCAGTAGGATTCAAATTTTCTCCATGTTAAAACTTTGAACTACTTGTCAGGTCATATCAGATCTATTATACCATTACTAATGTTGGTAATATTACTATATTATTTTTCACAGTTGGTTCTCAACTGGTAAACTTAAATACTTTAAAACATAGTCATTTCCTAAGATAAGTTTTGTTTGATTATATCCTGTGATGTCACGTTGTTTATCTAGTTTCTTAATGACTCGTCAGATTTTAACTGGATTTTTGTTTTATTAACCTTCAACTTTTAGGCTGGTTCAGAGTTGTTTGGCTGTCAAACCTTTCATTTGTTAGAAATGGTGGCAACATTTAAGGACCTATAGTTTTCAAAGTGCCTTCTATTATGAGATAATGTCTCGTTTAATAATTGAAAAACATCCACATCATAGTAAATTTGTCTAGTAATAAAATTTATAGTCCATTTATCCCTAAACATCGTAAATATGCCACTTTGAGAGCATCTCCCCTCACAGCCATTACTTTCACTGGATTGATGGCTTGTTGCCAGACAAAATATTGTCTTTTCTATTAGTGGTGCTCAATAAGTGGAAAAAGTAGACTAGAGGCACAAAGCTTCAGACAGCACCATTTTAAAAGAAAATGCTGCAGAACAAAAGCTTTTCTTTCTTTATGGCAAGCAATATAAAAGCATCCCTATACCACACATTGGTAAACTGTTAGAAGGAGTCAAGTGATTTGCTGTATCTGCAGGATTTAAAATGAGTGAAATACAGAACATTTTTGGGTCATTGTAGCCCAGTACACAGCAGTCTTGCTTCCCGGCTCATGGAAGCGGTTGATCACATTCCCTTTAGATTCAAAGCAGGAGTGATGCATGTATGGTCTCCGTGGCGGGATAATAAAAGTCTATAGGAGTCCATGCAGGAGATTGACATATGCAAAGTGCTTTATAAGAAGATCTCCACTTGCTATCTATGTTAATAAAATACAGCACAGCATTTTGCACAGCTAACATTTTAAGTGAAACGACAGAAAATACATATAATGTATATACATATATCCACTATTTCTGCTGTGGATCTCAGCTCTGTCTTTGTCTGTCAAACTATAATTTTTCGCGCTGCATCAAAAATAAAGGCATTACTGTCAACTGTCCTAATACTTTCGTAGGGGAGTACATATAAATGTTTCAAGTGGAGAGACAAGAACGCTAAGAGTGCAATAATTCTTGGGAAACTAGCAACCCCTAAAGGCCATGTTTTGTTGTTGTTATTTATCTAGCCTTGAGTGCCCATATTGCGTAACATTGGCCTTAAAACATGGTACCGCACACCATATAAACTGCCTGGATAAAGGCTAGCAATTTTCCCACCTACTTGCAACATAAGTGCTTCTTTTTTAAAAGATGAAGCACAAGCAAATAATGGTAACTGAGTTTCGATTGGCATAACAACATGTTTTCAAAGTGTGACTAAAAATTGTGGTTAAGGAATCCCATTGTAGGATAAAAAGAAGGTCTTAAAGTTAACCTGCATTTTGAAGGAGTTGACCTATCCTAGCAGACTCTGAACATGTCTCCCAGAAAGTGATGAAACTGTGAATTTCTTAAATGCATTATTTTTATTTTATCTTTAAAGAAACCTATCATGAAAAGGCAACTTTTGACATGAAGCTTTTACCCATGTTACAATAGTAATTTCTCATGCTAAACACTCATAAAAGTGATATGTTTCTTCATGAATGTATTTAAAAGCATCCCTTGCTTATTCTGCACTGTCACGCCAACATTGCCTGAGCAGATAAATATGACGAGAAAAACTTACGACAGAACAAATTCGTACCGCTCATGCATGGACCTTAATCTCCCGTGCAAGAGTACGCACACGCCGACATTATTGGTTAGTCGATGTTTAGTTTCGTTTTGGTTCTGGAGTTGTGGAGGAGAGATTTTGCACAGAGTCAACCGAGTTTTAATGTCAGTGAAATGGTTGGATGAATTTTTTGTGACCGGTGACATTAAATGACATCATAAAGGAGGTATAACCGGCACATGGTGAGAAGCGTGGCTCACTACTGAGACCTTTTACTTCCTGGTTAGAAATGTTAGTGCCATAAACTTCATATTTAATAAAAAATTAAACTGCTAATGTGCCAAATTACATATTATGCCTATGTTTAACTGTTGGAAAATGTTAGAAAAATATCATGATCTGGGTTCTTTAATATACGTATAATCTAGGGACTATTCCACATTCCAAAAACATCCATTTTGATTAGCCATTTATCCTCACTAGGGTCGCAGGCCTGTTGGTGTCTATCCCAGTCATCTTTATCGCAGAGCACACAGACAAACAACCACACTTAAGGGCAATTTGGCATGTCCAATATACCTGGAATGTGGAAAAACATTGTTTTTTTTGGGTGTGTCCCAAAAAAAAAGATGATTTTTGAGGCACGAGGATCCCACCTAACACCAGCAAATTCTGTCAGCTTTGATGGAAGCGTCATGGAAAGCCAAGTGTTAGTCGGATCTGATCCACGTTGCATTTGTAACATGGAAGATCCCATATAGTCATGACCTCATTTTCATGCAAAATCTTAGGGTGTGTGTCGTTTGGATTAGAGCCCGTGTTTGATCTCAGTAAAAGTTCAGTCACTTTTCACTAAGGTGTGAGAGCTCTGTGATTTACTTATTGATTTTGCAGGTGCTAAATGTCTCTGCCTTGGCAGAAGTCTGCATTCTCCACATTCTCTTGTCTCCCATTGATTTTTGATACAACTCCATTCGTCAAGGTTTATGAGCTCCCTTTCAAAAATGTACATATGTAGTCACACACAATGTGGGACACTTTGGTTAGGTTCCTTCACTTTAATTAGGCCAGTAGTGGGACAAAACACATTTTTTTCCTATGGTTCAAACATGCAACTTTACCCATAACAATCTTTCAATGCAGATAATCCAGGACACACTCCTTTGCTTAAATTCGGGTTGTGTCAGTTTATCAATGCCCATATTTCTAGTGTTTGTGGTGTTTATCTTTCTTGGAATACATTGAGTTGGACGCGTGGCCATGCAATAAATATGATATTCACTTGTTCTTCTCTGCTCAGCCTTCCATATGGCACAATGAATAAAACTCCTCCTCTTATGAAAGCCACACTTCACCATCATTTGCTTGACAACTGTCATCTGTCCGCTCTCCCACCATTCTGAGAGCTGAAATACACAGTCAGTTGTTGTTGCTAGCACGCAAGCCCTTATAAATAATTCAAGTTTTGTGGATTGTGAAAACATGTACCAAAAACAATGGAGAAGCCATAGCTTGCTGATTTGACTGCCAAATTAACGTCATATCATTACACATTAAAGAAGGTCTCAGTTCATAACCTGCTCTCATTCTTTGAATCCATTTTACTCTTTCATGAACGTCAGCTCAAAGTTGACATTGATTGTCCTTGACATTTTCCTGAAGTTTTGAATAGACTGGAAGCTTTTCATTCCAACATGATTGAAAGCACAGTAAAATGGTTAGTTGCCAAAGTTTATAACCCATAGCTCCAGCTTGGTTCATGATAAAAAAAAAAATACAGGTTATAATCTATGTCAATCAGAAGATGACAAATTAATTGAACCTTGATTTTCTCTGTCACAATGTTATAAAACAGCAGCTACACTTTAAAATAATTCAGGTGTTGGCTGACACTTAAAAGGATCTCAGGAAATAGCTGACTTCCTTAGCTTAACATTTTTTGTATTATGAGCTCACAAAGAAACCTATTCTGTGTTTGCTACTTGATTGGAAGGATAAACTGTCATTTTGCAACAACTGAGTCTTGCTGGTATTTTACGAAATATATTTGTGGGGTATAGAGAATTAACGTAAAGCCTCAAATAGTGCCGTTATTGTTTGCTTTTAACTGCCTTTTCTTTTTATTATTTACTGTCGGTGGGTAAATTGGTGCTTCAAGTTGTCTAATCTGATATTCTTTTTTTTTTTCAATAATGCTGTGAGAGACATTAACTGGAATTCAATTCTAATTTAAAATAAGTTGACATTCAAGGTGATATTACATAGTGGACCCCACATACGCATAGTTCAGTACACACATTCACCTATCTCATTTTATTATATATATATATATATATATATATATATATATATATATATATATATATATATATATATATATATATATATATATATATATATACACACAATACAATGGAATGGTCATCAGTTATATAAGGATTCTTGCTATTTGTAAGCTTGCACAAACCCAATCACCTGTTAAGACTGGTGGTCCAATGTACTCATTGTGTTATTATCAATCATTATTTTTTGCCATGTTTTAATGAAGTTTGTTATCAGACATTTACATACACAACATCATTAGCATGCACAATGTATTAATAGAGGTTTTGAATGGCCTAATTTATTTGACAATTTTTTCAATGGAAAATTGTGCATCATACACCAGGATGAGTATTAAAACAAGAATGTTAGCACATTTTTTTAAATGAGTACTTATTTTATATTTTTGTAGCTTTCTTCCATACTGCAAACATGTGGTTCTTGGGTTACTGAATACAGTCAGCCCCCTGCTTTCGAGCATCCTGATTTGCGAACATTCCGCCTTACGAGCGTGGATCAGGGAGAATTTTGTCCTCCGCTTACGAGCAAACCTCTCGTCTTGCGAGCATTCCGTCAAACCAGCCATTGAGTATGTAGAAATGTCCTCGCCTAACCGCGTCAATATATTCAGCAGTTGCGTCATCTACAATCATTAATAGATACTTATGGCGGTAACGTGAACGCTATTGGTCTTACAATCTCACACTGACTGTCTCACTCACGGTGTCTAAATATATTACCATTTAAGTGTAGTGTTTGTACAGCTAAAGGGAAAAACAGCTGACATGAAATTAAATGTGCCGATTGCAGGACAAAGAATTGTCATTGGTTTAAATGTGTGTTTTTTTTTTAATTAATTGTCAATACATTCCAACCGTTTAAAAAAAAGTGCGAATAATTATCAGTCAGTCAAGGAGACGCCAATATGCTATTGGTCGATTAAGGTCACCCGGTCTCACTCACGGAGATGCTATTGGCCGGCGTCACACGTCAATCACAGAAATGCCGATATGCTATTGGCCGAACGCCTTTATCTAGCTTGATGGGACAGGATGGAAGGAAGTAGACAAAATGAGTGAAAAACGGAATGTTTTGAAGACTTTGCAAACTTTATCTGTTAGACATAGCTTCTAAAATTACTAGCAGCGGTAAAGGAAGAAATAAGAGGATGATGTTTTAGTATCTCCGTGATTTGCACCATGACTGAAAGAGTTACTGTAACACTGTAAGACCAATAGCCTATATGCGTTGCCGTATTTACTCAAGAGGTTAATCTCTGCACCCTATTACGGGTGATGATACAGCGCCATATAATGGTTGCTAGACAAGATTGCATGTCAGGTTAGTCGGCGATCTCCCGATATGCATTGGGACAGCGTCATTGTTGCAATTTTGTGAGTTGTAACCAAAGGTGAACTGACGCTCGAACAAGCCATAAGTGTGCTGCCTAGTAAATGCAACACACACAACCACCTCTCCGCTTCCACCGTGCTCAATTCACGTCGGGAAAAACAGTTGACATGAAATTAAGTGTGCCGATTGCAGGACAAAAAATCGTCACAGATTTAAATGTGTTTTAATCAATAAGATGTCAATACATTCCAACCGTTTAAAAAAAAAGTGCAAATAATTATCAGTCAGTCAAGGAGACGCCAATATGCTATTGGTCGATTAAGGTCACCCGGTCTCACTCACGGAGATGCTATTGGCCGGTGTCACACGTCAATCACAGAAGTGCCGATATGCTATTGGCCGAACGCCTTTATCTAGCTTGATGGCACAGCTGGTTGGGATGGAAGGAAGTAGAGAAAACCCTGACTGAAAAAGTTACTTTGACACTGTAAGACCAATAGCATATCTGATTTACCGTATTGACTTAGAGCATTCATCTCTGCTCATCTCTGCTTATCTCAGCACAAGTCACGTCTTTCCAAAGGTAAAAGTCATTTATCCTTTGTATTTGTTATTTAATGCAGCTGTACAGTAGATTATGTCACTTAATATTAATTTATGTATACAGCGTGATGATTTTACCTAAGGCTTCTGCGCGCGTTGCACGCACTCACGAATTAACATGGGTTTGGATTGCCCGCTATACGAGCAATTCGAGATACGAGCGTAGCCGCTGAACGGATTAAGTTCGTAACCCGGGGGCCCACTGTACTAAGCATTGCTAACGAGTTGCATCTTAAGTGAAAATGCTTGTTGGGCCATAATCGTCAGGTGATACCATGGTAACCAGTCTAGAATGTATTCGGCTTCTCGTCCTAAATTAGCAGAGCTAGATTCAAGAAATACAGTGGTACCTCGGTACTCGACCATAATCCGTTCCGAGGTGGTGGTCGAGCACCGATTTGGTCGAACACCGAAACCAATTTTCCCATAAGAAATAATGGAAACTATTTTAATCCGTTTTTACCATTAAGAAAAATACCTAAAATATTATAAGAACATGTATCTAAACAACAATGAGGACGTAAATGTGCACAAGCGGTACATGATAAAGATATATAAAGCATTATTAAGCATTTTGTATAATTTACTTACGTTTTGGAGAGTGGCTGATGGCATACGGGAATGGATGCGGCGAGGACGGGAGGGAGGGTTAATCCTTGGAAGGGGAATCCCCTTTCATGATGACGCTAGGTAACGCGCCTTCAGGGGTTTTCTCCCTTCTCTCTCTCTTCTGTGGAGGTAAATCTGGCTGGGCAGTAGCCTTCCTCTTTTCTTTAAGAAGGAACCTGTCCATTGTAAGTTGCTTCTGCCTTTTTTGTTTGTCTCTTCCGTTCGATAGTGGTCCTCACTGTTTTTCTCTTTGCCTTCCCCTTATCACTATCTCTCTTAGGACCCATCATTAAGGGCTAGCGCAACACAAAAAAGTTGAAAATTGGGAAGAAATACGTACTCAAACAAACTGCGTAAGTCTTACTCCGTTGGCGGTCTGAGTTGAACTGGCGCTTGAACTGGCCGAAAAGAGCCGAGGAGCGCGTTCGGGTCGGCTCGGCTAGGCTCGGCTAGTCGAGCACGGCTAGGCTCGGCTAGTCGAGCACCGAAAATCTGATCGAGGTCCGATGCATTACCTACTTGATTTTTTTGGTCGAGCACCGATTTGGCCGAGTATAGAGGCGTTCGAGGACCGAGGTACCACTGTAGATGGATTGATGGAAATTCATCCAAATCTGAATTATTGAAAATCAAGATTAACTATTAATCTGTACTGAGAGTTTAAAAATGTTTCTTAATTAGTAAAAGCCAAGCACTATTAACTTCTCTTTTGCATTCATTGTGACTGCAGCTGGAAACCCCTCTTTATTCCAAGATAAAACTGATTCACTGAGCATCCAGGAAGTATTCTCAGTTTTTCACTTGTCCCACATTGCTGTTATGTCATGCTTCACAAGTGATCAAATTATTGTTTCAGTAATTAAAGATAATATCACATATACTTCAATCATATAGCATTCAAAGCTTTGTTTTTTGAAGCTCCAAATTGAGCCAGAGTGCCGTTTCCTTTGGACATACTTGTGAGGTTTTTACAGATTAATTTGAGTCTTTTTATAGTGAATTCTGTGAACTGAGCCTGATTTGGAAAGGTACACATCTGTTTATTTAAAGTCCCATAGTTGGTATTTCATGTTAGGTCGAACCGTGCATTAGGCCACAGGGTCGTCAGGAGGCATAGATCTAGCTTCCAGAAAAACATCTGCTGCATTGAAGGCCCCAAAAAGCACAGTGGCCTTCACCTTTCATAAGTGATGGAAGTCAGTTTAAAGTTTGGTAGCCATATCTTAATTCAAGACGCAAGACAAAAATTGTGACGTTTGACCACTGACATCTCTTTTGTGTGAATACCAGAAGCCGTGTTTGGAGGAAACCAGGAACAAGTGGCCGATACCATCCCTACGATAAAGCCTAGTGGTGACACCATATTTTGCAGTTAATTGGTCAGGAATTGATCGAAAACTAAAGGTGAAATGCACTGGAACAGTCCAGAGGAACCATGCTCCAAAGCCCCCCTGAACACTGACTGGTGCAGTGTTTCATCTTCCAGCAGGCAGAAGCACACAGTTGATATATCAAAGAAGTTTTGAATTTCATCAATTTCAGCATGGGAAAACGATTTGACATACCCGTGTTCTGAGATATGGACATGATTCACGAACAAGCTTGTACCACAAGGGTTAGAAACCATGTTTCAGCTCACAGAATAAACACACAATACGCTCACAATCTTTACAAAACTTGATGTTTTAGCAGTCAGTGTGGTGCCCAAGATGTGAAACCTGCAAGTAATTGTGCTATTGTGAAACCCTGAAAAATGTCACAGCTCTGGCTGTGGTCCCCAAACACCAGTCCGCAATCCAATACTGGGCTGCTTCCCCTTCGGGGACCGTTTACATTAATACCCACACCATCCCATCAATTACCTTCCAACGGGTAATATTAATAGGGCTGAATGCTTGTATGGTTGAGAATCATGATCTTATCTGGCCAACTGTGAGCTGTAAGAATATTTACTCAATCGGGCAAATGGAAATGTGTGCAGCTGCACTCAGTCAGTCAGTCAGTCGAGCTTTTCTTTCTAGCTTTGACTTGCAAGGCGAATTAAACAGATGTGCCAGTATATGAAAAAGAAGCAGCAATAAGAAAGTAATGCACTCAGGCAAGACTTGCTATCTTCTTCTGATGATTAAGCTACTTCGACAAGAGATCCTTCACATCTTTTGTGTGGTGGTATCTCCAGAGCAATGTGAAGAAAATGAAGCTACTTTTGCAAGGTCTGTCATCAAAAACAAGTCAGGACCTATTGAACCATTTGAACAAGTAGAACCTACGTGATGAAGTAGAACACATCAAAATGTGAGCAAAGTTTGCACAGCTCCCACATGTAAACAGTATCTAGCAGTTTAGCAGCTCTCAAATAGCTGCTCAGCCACCCGACCAAAGCAATCAGGTGTGTCATCTTAATTTGCACAGGCTTTCAGCAAGTTTCAACACCCATATGTAAAATCAGAACTATAATGATTTAATATTAATTTATTGTATTCATTTTTTTAATAATTTCTAATTTGCGTTTTTATTAAATTTGTGTTTTTCACATGTAACATTACAGTTCTTCTATTATTAAATAAAAAGGTTTAAAATGAGCTTCAGCAAACTCACCTTTTTCATTTTTTTAAAAATACTGCCTGTGCTAATAATTTATATATATATATATATATATATATATATATATATATATATATATATATATATATATATATATATATATATGTCTGGCAATTTAATTGTAGTAATCCTCTCAGTCCGCAAAAACAATATTTGTGTCTCAACTGGCCATGACACAAAACAAAAAAAACGTTTGGGAGCGCTCCACTAAGGCCAATCCACTTAATTTAAAGGAAGGAATATTTGCCGGACTTGAAACTTATAAGTTTGTGATCAGAGGTTCCACTAGACATTCCAATAGAAAATAGTAACATACAAAGACCTCTTGCTGGTTGGATAATTTTAAGTCAAATGTTCTGTTGAGATATATATAAAATGCTATGATAAAAAAATATGATAAAATGCTTTTCAGCACTCTCAACCGCAATGGGGGGGGGGGGGGTGTTCCTATTCGTTTCAGGAAACAGGAGATTCCCTTGAAAAGGCGCACTATTTGATGTTTACCTCAGCTATTGTTGACAGGCTAGCTTGTTTGTGGTCATGAGCCCTCTTATCATCAGCAGATGTCAGATTGAAGTTAAAAGAATTATGGCTGAAAAAGCTGAGCCTTGAGGGATGCACACATCACTGGCCAGGGATTTGCTGCTTGGCATTGCCTCTACCAGAGCTCACTGGTGTATGTTTAATTCAACACTGATCTTATGTGCTTGTGGAATTGGAGCTACAAGACAATACTGTACTTGCTTTCAGTTTACACTGTAGAGGTCAGATCAAGGATTCCCAGTCCCATAGTACGTGATACAGGATTATAGAAATGTTTGCTTGTGCAACAATAGGATGAGCTTGTAAGCTAACAGTGTCACTCAGTGATTGTGTAACATGTGAGTCAGACCTTCTAACAAACTAACTGTACCCTGCGTGCTGCTCTTTCCTTGTATTACGTGTTTCTCTACCAGATGATTTATCCTTAGAGCAAAACATCAAGCTTGTTTAACTCAGAAAATATGTGTGGAGGTGTGTTTTTATGATGTTGTTGTTTTGCTGTCATCAGCTCAAACAACCCAAACAGCCTTTTCAAAAAGCTCTATTTCTGGCTCGATGGTTTAAATAATGGATGAAACACTACAAGTAAAATTTAAAGTCTTCATTTTCAACGTTTTCCCACAGGTTTTACTTACGATGCTACTGTATCTCAAAGACCTTGACCCTTCATTAAAGTAAATTAACAATCCGCAATGATAGAAAGTAGCACGTCTTTGTTGCTTGTATCTTCTCCAAACGAAAGGAAGAGCTCACTGGTAAAATCTTGTCAAGATGTAAAAAAGGAGAATAGCGCTTCATAAAAAGGAAATTATATGATTGCAGCATATTTGGCACTGCGATGCATACTTAGCCAGTTCTCATCTAATGACATGCATTACCACAAAGTGATTTTCAAATAGAGATCCTTTCCACTTGAAACTCTCCTCATTACTCATCTAATAAAAGTAGTCTGTCGAAAACTCAATTTTTGCAGCTTTCTACGATGCATTTTAACAAACATGCTTGGAACTCAGACATACTGTAGATTGTATATTAACTGCGGTACTAAATGCCCAATTTTAAGTTGCAACGACAGAGAAAGTGTTTGATTCCGGTCTGAAAAACGGTGAACAACAATGTTGATCAATTTTGCTAGCTGACATTGATAAATGCCTTCTTTTGCCTTTCTTGGTATAGGGACAGGCCAGCTGGAATTTAAAAACATTTGAGTTTGCGATCAAATGGTTGCGCACTACAACGATAGAGAGTAACGGGAAAGTGTCTTCCCTTTAGTTCTGAAATGATGGCTTTGGCCACCATTTAGCATTCTGTTAAGCCAGGGAAAATTAAGATTCTTGAGAGTGGCATAGAATACAAGGCAAACAACCTAGGACCTCATTTTACCCATAAGCAGTCTCATCATCTACCATATACAGATTTTGGCTGTGAGGACAATGGAGGAATATAAATTTTGTCCAAATCACATAGCCTCCATTGCTATCTGAAGCGTTTGGCTCCCATACTATGCCGGTTGAGTTTTACAGTATGTAAATGGAGAATAGTTGTTTGGGAGTAATTGTCTTTAAATGTGTTTTTTCATTCATTTGTTTTCCGTACCAGTACCTCTTATGCTCATTGAAGTCACAGGTTAGCTGGAGTCTATCTGAGCCTACTTTGGGCGCAAATGGCTGCCAGACAATTGCAGGGCCAAAGTGTTGTAAATTAAGTAAATTGTGCTCTATTTTGCCTTTGTGGAGCAGCAGTCAGTAGGCTTCTGTTTAGCTCATTATTGTAAGTTTTGTAGTTGGTGCACAGTGTGTGAGCATGCCTTTCTGTGTCCGTGTGCACTATTAGGCTGTATCGAGCAAAAAGTCCATTTACTAGCTTCAGTTGAGCGCCTCTACTTTTCATTGGCTATTCCAATTCAAGCTTGTCATGATACCTTCGGTGCTGATCAACATTTATAGTCAGACTGACTAGAACAACATACTTATTGTGTTGCTTTCTAAACCTGTATTTATTCAGCATAAAACAAAATAGATTACAGTCAACAATTTCTAATGAAGGAGGTTATGGGGTAGGAATCACTGCAAATAGCAAACATTTTCAGAGTAGATGTCTCCCCTAGATTTTTTTATATATACATAGAATTGACTATATTCATAATTACATTCATAAATAAATGATAATCTGGATCTCTAAAACCTTTAATCTTTCCAAGTTCGCCTTACAAAATACCCTTAAGAATAAACGTTTTAGGCTTTCTGTAGAGAAAAACTGCTGCTACAGTTACTTTGCATTTTAACTTATGTTGCCGTCAAAGCTGATTATTTTCCCACAAACTCCAACCTTGCAATGTGTTTATCTCACACACTCATTACCATTTTAGCACCACAGTACTGCCATTTTGGGCTTTTTGTGTTCTACAGTAGTTTTGTAAACAAAACAATTATTATTATTTATCTTTCTTTGTTTCTCCTCCTTGAAGCATATCGTGGAGGTTTACATTCTTCTAGAATGTCAAAGTAACCTAACCTTGCTTTAAAAGCCTCATCTGAAGCAATGCACATTAGGGAGATCTTAGGTCATTGGAGCAAGGCACAAAACTATGTAGTTGTATTTCATGGAAATTGAACAATTTGATGATTTCTTTTCAGGGGACTATTATTCACAACTTTGGCTCATTTGTGTCGATGATAAATATATTAATACTGACTTATCTTGATGTTTCTGCAAACACAAGCCTTACTGTGCCTGTTTGCCCATTTTACAAACTGCACTACACCATGCAGGTCATTCTGCCGTAGCGTAAGTGTGTCCCTGAAAATTTATTTGGCGGCATGACAGAACGTAGACTAAAAGTTACGTTGTTTAGACCACATGTACATAGTGGCACCATGGCATATCACAATTGTGTTGAATTTGATTAGCTCACAGGCAGATACATTCTGAGCCTCATACAGACATGTATGGAAATGTATGACACCAGTGGGTATAATACGCTCTGAATAATTGTAAAACTCAATTCATTGAACTAATTATTATTACAACTATAGTTTTTAAATCATTCAACTGGTCGGCCGCTACAGGGTGGGACTTCATTTTCATGAGATCCACAGATACTGTATATTTTTGTCACCAGCAATTACCAGCTCACTGTGTATTTAATTAGGGTACCGAATGATTGCGATTGCAAGTGATTGTCAGCACCAAATTAGTTTATCCATAACTTGCCTCTTAGCTATTCAGACACATACAGTATTTGCAGGGTTTCAGTCTTTGAAATTTAAGGGCCAGGCAATTTAATTTCCTGAATTTGATTTTCTGCAGGGGTACGTGGTCGGACACTGTTTAGCATGTCCACCTTTCAGTGCAGAAGTTTGTTTGTTCCATCCTTCCTGTGTGGAGTTTGGATGTTCTCAGCGTGTGTGAGTGAGTTTTCTCCAGATGCTCTGGTTTCCTCCCACATTCCAAAAACACACATAGAAGGTTAATTGGGCACTCTAAATTAGATGTGTTAGTGAGTGAGAATTTTTTGTCCTTGCAAATGGCTACCACCCAGTTCAGGGTGTTTCCTGTCTACTGCCCGAAAACAGCTGGGATGGGCTCCAATACGTCCACCACTCTCGTCAGGACAAGCGGTCATGTTAATGGTTGTATGGATTGATAATTTCCTGCAGTTATAACTATTTACCATAAAAATGACTTAATGTATATTTTTAATCAATTCAGAACAAAATGACTTACAAACTAGTCTAGACTGTATGTTTGGCAAAATTCGGAATAACAGTGAGACTGGCATGACAAACAGGAAATTATTCATAACAGCTTTACAATTTGTGAAAGTTTGTGCCCAACATAACAAAAATATGTAAAGACAATTTTTAAATGATAAAATTTTGTCTGGCGACTATACTATAGAAATAATTATTTAAAACAAAAAAGCTGAGCGTTGCCATACTATCTCGTTTTGCAAATTTGCTTCAGGCAAGAACCAATTGTTCCTTTGTGTGTGTTTTGGTCGTTGAGAAGAGGCCACTATTCTTGGAAACAGGCCGCCACTCTTTACCTTCTTAATATAAACAGGTTAGGATGGCAGTGAAAGACGGTTGAGCAGCTTAGTGTGTGTGTGTGGACAAAGCTCCCTGCTTGCTACTTGTGGGTCCATATGAAAGTACTCGATAAAGAAGGAGGGATGTTTGCCTGAACTGCTATCCCTTTACCCTCAAAAAGTGTCTTAGCTTATCATAAACATTTTGATGCAGTTATGGATTCTTGGGTGTGCAAAAATGATTGACTATATGAACTGTACACATCAACTTATTACATTAAGCAGCGATTTGTGTGCTAAAGGTAAATATTACCTGAGAGAGCCCATAATTTCAAGTTCCAGTAATAAAAAAAAAAAGACTTGATTAGGAGTTGAGGTTTGAAATGCATTTTGTCATTCACATTTATCTGGATGAGGACTTTGGAGATCCTGGCCATTACTAGCACTGTTTTCCTGTAGGTACAGTGATCAGTTTCTAAATGTTGGATTTCATTCCTTCGGGTACACTGTGATTGGCTAGCAACTAGTTAAGGGTTTACGCCGCCTACTGCTCAAAGACAGCTGGGATAGGCACCAGCTAGACTGTGGCCATTGAGAAGATAAGTTACAAAGGATGTCAATTTAAAATATTTTACATATTCTTAAATCATCCTCTCCATGAGCCGTCACATCATGAGTCGGCTTGTGTGTTCCAGTGATCCTAGGGGCTAAGTTGGCTGGGGCTTTATATCCCTGGCAGGGTCATCCATGACAACTAGGTCCTAGGTGAGGGAGCAGACAAAACACGGCTCCCGGACATCCATGATGATTGAAAAAATTGGATGGTCGTTTCCCTTGACTGAATCATCAGATTGGGTTCTGGTCCCAACCCTTTCAAAGCAGTGAAGAAGCCCTTGTCCAGGTGGAGAGAGGTTTAGGCATTTTAAGGTTTGGTTCAGGATGGAGTGACCTGGGAGATGCTGGAGAGACTATGTCTCTAGTTTGGCCTGGGAATGCCCAGGGATCCTGCTGGAGGAGCTGGACAAAGTGGATGGATTTATTCTTAAATTGTATGTTGATAATCTTGTTTTTTTGTTTTTTTTTTTTTTAATTTTGTGCATCCTGAAGCCTAATCACGCATTTAAATGACTTACACAAATATTGAATGTTTATAAGAGGATCAACAAATGTATTATTGAACAGAAAGGACCATCGTAATTGTCATCATAATAGCAGTTTTTTATAGCCTCTAGTAGAAAATAAATTCACACAAGACTCACCCATGATCCTCAAAAACAAATATCAAATCTGCCGACTGTAGACTTTACTTTTTCAAATCTTACAAATTGCTTTCTACTACTGCCAAACCGGACGGGTCAAGTGAAAAGATGAGAAAAGCACAGAGACGGAAGTTATTAGTTGGCAAAGTTTTGCTCAATGATCTATGATGCCCCCTGTAAAATAATTGAAACATAAAGTTCTGGTTCTTCCATGTTGAGTTAGTTTCCTGGAAAAAAACATTCATCTGTGTATTTATGAATTTTTTTACAGTTCAAATTAATGTCCATCCATCTAACTGAGGTTATTGCTTGACGGCCTCACTGAGGTCTGAGGGAACCCTTTTCAAAACGTCACAAAGAAGAGTCACTTTATTACCCATCTACCCCGGGTGTCACCAGACATTTATTACCGGGCCAAGTGCCCCAGTATAGATCTGCTGTGCCCCAGTAAAAATGTCATCAATTTAAGAAATAAAATCATTTAAAAGTGCACACTTTACATTTTATGGTACTTCATTGCTACTGTATTCGCTCCACATAAGAAATGCACACATTGCTAATTGATAGGGTTTTTTTTTCCATGTGCAACTGCCATAATTTTTTTGAATAAACAGTCCCATCAATTTATAGTGGCCGATATAACACTTTATTTTTTTATTTTATTTTATTTTTTAAATACCAGTCACTTCACATTTTGTATTATTCTACATATTCATGTGGCAACTGTGTGTATTTTTATTATTCCAAATATTTACTCTTTTTCCCACAAATCCTCATTTTCTATTCCAAAGCATCCTATTGACTTACATTGAGTGAATTGACACTTAACTAAACTTTTATCTAAAAACAGTTTAATTTAATTTTTTACCAATTCAAGCCATTCAAACATCCAACAAAATTCTAACATCATCCCATTATTCACATTCATTCAACACATTTAAATCAGGGTTTTTGTACTTAAGTGATATAAGTCCAAAAAGATACCAAAAAATCTATTGCTCTTCCTTTGTCCTTTCATCAGTAATGGTTTAGAAGTCTAAAGTGCATAAGTAGGCCAAATGCATTACCGCAGTATGTCAGGTGGTTAATCAAATATTTAGACAGCAACATAGTCTGATATGATTGAGTAGTTTAAAAAAAAGTAGTCAATATGTTTTTTTTTTTTTCATGCACTTTGCACACTCATGAATTCTTTGTGCCCCAGTACAGTATTAGGTCTAGTGACGCCCCTGCCATCGACCACGTAGTGCTCTTAAGCTTTGGATTTAAAGCCTGTCAGTCAGTAAAGCCTTGAATTAGCTTAATAAGGGGTGCTAGACACCTGACTTAAACCTCACGTGGAGAGTGACAACAAGCCAATATGGTGATGCTACGCAAGGCGTAAGTCAAGTTTGGTTGTGGTCTCTGAACCTGTTTCACCAGATGGTATGGATTTTCATACCATTTGTAAGGAGTCAATCAAATCTGTTAAAAAACAAAAAGACGTTTTTAGTCCATGCTACGCTCTTTTTGAAATAATATTGCAGGTTTGTGTGGTTCTGATTTAAACTGATTCTGAATGTGATCATATACATGTTCCTATGCCCCTTTAATTGTATAAGCTAAGTTGTCAGGACTTTATGCCTCAGGTGGGATCCTCCATTAAAAAAGTGTTAGGGTTCTAGGTAAGGGCCCAGATATAACACAGCTCAGAATCCATTGTGATGGCTGATAAAATTAGACTATGTTTTAGCAAAATGTGGACTGTTGTTTGTGTCCATGCACCAATAATAACTCAGAACATCCATCATTTTTACTGTTGTTGAACATTAATGCTAATCATAGATGATAACACCATTTTCAAGCATAAAGTTATGCCGCTTGACATCAGGTGAGCAACCTCCCCAATTTTTCCCCGTTTCCAGTTATGTTATATATTTTACTTTGCTCTGCTCTACTCTTCTTTACGCGATAAAATCCCAGTTTCCACAGAGACCAGCTCGACTTTTATTTTTCTGGGGCCTACTTCTTTGTGGTTCTAAGGAAAACAAAAAAAAAAGGTTGTAAATACTTTGGAGGCCATTGATTGGTCCGAGACAGATTTGATTGTTTAGCAGCGCAAACCTTCCAGTGAAGATAGCCATCCTTAATGATGAATGACGAAAAGGGGAAAAAGAATGACAAATCTTTTGCTTCCACAACTTTCCTCTGATGGACTTGAAGTAAATACCGTCTTCTGGTTTGTTGGTTATACAAAATTCCAAAACAGCCACAAACCAAGCACCAGGTACATGAATCCTTCAACACTCCCCATTGTTTTTCTTATTATGTGAAGTACATGTTCGTTGCAGTCGCTGTAACATGACATCGCTGGCAAGAGGAGGGGCTCCCAGTCAGTTTCAGTGGAACCACATTGTTCTTTGGTAGAGCACAGTAGATACCTCAGGTGAACAAATGGCTTTTGAAAAGAGTCCTTAGACTACAAGGGTGGACTTTGCCATCTTCGTGATTGAGGTTTTTAAAAATCGAGTTGATGTCAGGGTGAAGAGGGTGATGAAGGTTCAGCCTGAGCCCCTAAGGCTCTGGATGTAGTGGGCTTCCTCAATTGTTATGCCTTTGCAACATCACACATACATCAGACTGGGACAAAGCTGTTTTTGATTTCAAAAGCACTTAGAGAGGTTGGTCAGTCTGAAAGTGACCAAACTACCAAAAAATGGGCCAAGGTCTTTTGGCTGGCTATGGAATGTCACAGTATGCCCTTGGAAGAGCTGTACAAAGTGACAGTTGAAAGGAAAGTGAGATTTGCTCAAACTACTGTCTTGGCAAGCTGACCCTAAAGGGGCCAGATCGAAAGCGTAAGAAGATGGATGAATGATTGAAAACCTCCATTGTTGTGAATAATTGATTTCCATTTTGGGTTGCCTCAATCCCTGAGGGTTGATTTTCAGTCAATTCAAAGCCATACAGGCCAGGTAGAGAGGTCACAGTAGTCATACGCTCACATCCATAAGGAGTCAGATGCACTGGCAATATGTTAAAAAGGCACCTCAACAGTGTTATAGGAGCAGACTGGCACCTTTTCGACAGTTTCATTTGCTACATTTCGGCCAGTGGTTTTGAACAGAGAGCTCTGATCCAAAGGCCAACAGTATTACTTATTGGATATTTAGAGGTACATTTGACCTAATATATTACAGCTCCCAGTTACCCTACGAGGAAAACGGTTTCATATAAAACATTTATGAAGAATATTCAACTAAATTATCAATGGCAATGCTTTGCACCTGTGATGTGACCTGTCAGCACCTTTCTGCTTAGGCTTGTGGAAAAACCATCCATTAAACCATTAGCTCCTGTTTACAGCTATGGCTCAGTCTGCACACTTAGATACACTCCCTGAAGGTCTGTGGTAAGCATGATCCAAATGGGTCCATGCCTTTTTGGCAGAGAACGCTGGCAAGAAGAACATGAGAATCACATTAAACTCGACATACATCATTATCAAGGTGCATGTTTGAACTTGCTTGGTGGAGTATGTCAAAGATTAATGTGTCGATAGTATGTGTCAATGTTGAGAATAGGGAACAAAAATTTAATGCAAAAATAAAGTCCCCCGAAGAGGACTTTAGCACACCCATAATAATTTTAAATATTTCCATTTGGTTACTGCAATCATGACACAATACAAAGACCACTGGTGGGAACAAATGTAATGACCCCAATAGCTTTAGCTAATATTAAATTTACTGTAGTTGTAGCTCATCCAAAACAGCAGTGTCGTTCTAGTGTCAGTCTAATAACATAAATTTCACACTATAAGCCAAAATCTTTTACTCATGATTTGAGTCTTGTAGTTGATAGTCCGGTGTGACATAGCTGCAGTGTTTGTGTGTGTGTGTGTGTGTGTGTGTGTGTGTGCGTTTTAACTATGTATGTGTCTGTTGAAGGTGTGAATCTATGAAGTACGACATATGTTTTATGTTTACATATTATGTGTTTCATATATATGCATATACTGTATATAAAATTGTATGTATGACGTATTATGTGCAATGTGTCCATATGCTCATTATAGTAACCAATCAATCAAAACACTATCAAAACCTGAGTACATGTACTGGTGAGTCACTTGACTCCATGAACTGTGATGTAAGTAGAATGGAGCTAATCAAAGAAGGGCCCAGACCGATGATAGGTAGTTGTGGTAAATAATAATGTCCTACATAATGTCCCCAGTGCTCCTTGTGTCGTGACTCCTCTGTGATAAAAATGAGAATCTGAACAACAAACTGATTGTTTATGTTCCGAAGCTGCAGTACAACGATTCCGTGGAATAGAATTGGGAATAGAAGTGTAAAAATAGATTTGGCTTTCTTTCCACGTGTTCAGCACTGACGGCCATCATGTTGCTTGTGTTGTCTTGAATACATACTGTGCCTTTTCCATTTAGTTGATGTCAGGACTAGCAGTGGTTGAATGCACATTTCCACGGGTCACCGTGGCTTGACTTTGTTTTGCAGAAATGCACTCGATGTCCCCTCCAGTGTAGTGATCCACATGTATAATTCAGTCACCGATAGCATTTATGCGGCATGGTATTTGTGTTTAGGTGGCTCAGAGGTATGTAAGTAAAAATGTGCATGTGTGCTCATATGATATGTGGGTGTGTTTGTTTTCAGTTCAACGTTACAATTTTTTTGACAGAAAGGCATTAGTCATGCTCAATGTGAAAATGTGTTTTTAGATGATAGCCTTTAACTATACATGATAGACAGTAAATAAGAAACCTATTTTCATACGGAGGCGCCTATGTGCTCTCTTTGAAAATGGGTGTAAATATATTTTGTGCCAGTGCCAATCTAGTCTACCGTGTTTGCGATCGCCTCTCTGAATATTACGGTGCGCGACCATTGGCCCTAACCCACCCGTCAATTTAGTAACAGAAAGTGGACTGTGCTCGGTATAATAAACGGTGCATGGTGCAGGTGGTATGTGCAGTTTTGAGGTATTCTATGGAGGCCTCGGCAGACACATTTGGCGCTCGCCAGGTGCGTTTGCTGGATGCCATTATATTTTACTCACAAACATTTGAGATGGATTTGTGCTGTTACTAAGTATCGCTATCCAGCTGATACAAAGCCTCTTATCAAGGTAATGGTTCTTTCAGCTGTAACCAATATTAGCATTGGCCCTCTTGCGGCCATTTTACCTTCGGAGACCAAAGGCAATCATGTCCAGTGTTGGGCAAGTTACTTCAAAACTGTAATGCAATACTCATTACGTATTACTGTCATTTCAAAGTAATTGGTTACATTACAATATTACTGTATTTGAAATGTAGGGCATTACACCACAATTACACTTATGAATTACTCTCACCACCATAACTGAAAATATGGATTTGCAATTCTAAATGTAGCTCATTATGCTCATTACACATCCAGTGAAAGGTTGGCTCAAGCCTAAAAAGTGAAAATTAGCATTAGCTTACCCTGTCATTATTGGTAGTTGGGATCTTGCTGACAACGTTTCGAAAAGCTGGTGAATCAACCGTTTAAAGCGGCAGCATATCTCCTTAAAAATCTCCTAACCTCGAAGGTCGAAGTGGCATTTCTCAGCGAGAGAGCGCAATCCTCTCCGTGTTTTCTTTTCGGTATATTCACATTCATGAACTTCATGTTCAATCCACATTGCAAATGTGCTCAACATAGTTATGACAAGCGGAGAGAAACCCTTCCCAATATGTCTGCCTTGCATAAAATACTTTGTAAACTGATGAAGCGTAGCACCACATTGTATGAAATTGATAGAGCACAAACTTATAACTTTTTTCAACTTTGTTCAAGATAAATGTTGCAACTTGTATCACTGGGTAAAATTTAAAGCTATTTGATCACATGAAATGAACCTTTGATAGTGTCCTAACAAAGTTCAAGCCAGCTGAAGATAATATCCATCCATTTTTTGGAGTCCCTTATCCTCACGAAGGTCGCAGGCTTGCTGGTACCTATCCCAGCTGGCAGTAGGTGGGGGACACCCTGAACTGGTTACCAGCCAATCGCAGCGCACACAGAGACGGACAACCATTCACGCTCCCATTCACACTTAAGGACAATTGAGTATGTCCAACACACCTGCCATGCATGTTTTTGGAGTGTGAGAGGAAGCCGAAGTGCCCGTAGAGAACCCACGCAGCCTCGGGGAGAATACGCAAACACAGGATGGGTGGAGCAAGGTGGATTTTGAACTCAGGTCCCTTTAACTGTGAGGCGGACATGCTATTCACTGTGCCACCAAGCCATCCCTAAACATGATAGTGTAGATGTAGATAGATGTAACTCCTAAAATTCTATTATTGTTGTATTGTTCTTATTGTCAGTATTATTACTATTGTTATTACTTGCCAAAATAATCTCATGGTGTTAAAAACACCTACATCCTCAACTGAACACATCTTGTGATTTTCTCGCGGGATATATTTATTACTAAATATTTTCTTTAATTGAGGTTTTTGTGTTGATATAGTGAAGCTGTATGTTAGCTAATTAAAGAATATATAAAGTCTATACTCAGATAGTTGCTTGTTGTCATTATTGAGCTGGTCAGCAGCATTCTTTTTGACACAGTAGCAGAGAAGAGTAGAAAGTCGAATCATAATTAGGAGTGTTGCTCAACATCATGGTAGGATGCCTCCACATCGCGCAAAATGTGTCCTGCCAACTACAGTAGATAGCATTTGCAATAACCACAACATGGGTTGTAAACTGTTATTATGAACAATTTGATAGGAAAGCGGCAGAGATTGTTTAGTGAGCGGAGTTTCACAGTTAAAAAAAAATACTTCGGCACGTGTCTTGTTATTTCCTAGTTTTCTGTCAAAGCATTTTAGTTGCCACCTTAGGTGAAAGGATAGCCGGTGATGCCCCAACTCAGCCATCGTCAGCTCTTGCAGTTTGATGCATTAAAGCTTCTGTAGAAGAGCACTTGAAAAAAACAGGCTTCAAAGAAGTCGCTGAGAACGTGGCTGCCGAATCAGATTTCTCTTGAGTGGGATAATAGCATTCAGGTCCCTAGAGGCAAAAACAAGGATGTGTCATAAATTATGAATTTCTGGGAGAACAGCAATGGATGTCATGCAATAATTGGTACAGCTCTCCAAGTGGAGCTTGTCAATGGTAGTGGGATGTTCATCCAGGCACCTGCCTGGGAAAAAAAAAAAAACAGAAACCCAAATCGTTACCCTCGCATATTATATTGATTGAAGAGTTCTTCGTGTTGTGGTTCAAAGTACGGTTGTACAGACATTATTTCCCCCCGTATGAGGTTTGGAGCATGCTGTCAATAGGTTGTGCATCACTTTTTATGTATGCGTGTGTGTGGCTGAACGCCGGGCTACTTGTCTTATCAGATGAGCATGTTGAATGAAATTATTCACTTGCCTTAATTAATTAATTATTTTAGTCTATTTCTGAATGTAATGTAGAACAATGCAGAGTTTAAAGATGGTGCCTTTAAGTTTTAGCAGCTCCTTTTTATTACAAGGACTTTACCATTTTTTTCCTTTTAATATGTTTCCTCCCTTAATTTGTCATGCAATGTTCTTAGTACAGGTATTGTTTTTCTAAGTTTTTGACAATGACCTTGGACTATTTAGGCACTTGTTTTGCACCTTTCCTTGTTTTGCATAACCAAGTTACAAAAAAAAAACCTAACAAAATAACTCTAAAGCAATTGAGAAAAACATGTGCATTACTGAAATTAAATAAAATACAGATTGTAAAGAAACAAAAAAATAAATACATTTTGCAAAGTATAAAAGTAATTATAAGTATACTAAATTGTCATCTTTGTCTATTGCTTAGCTAAATGGATTAATCAAATGTATTTCAATAGTACTGTATGGATTTTAATAAGGGAGGTTGAACAGTTGTTTCAGAAATGTTACACAATAGTCACTTTTTTTTTAAATCTTGCACATGACTTATAAGCTATATATTAAAAACAAAATAAAACCTAAAACTATACTAAACATCAAACTAACCTAAAATGAAACATACGAAAAAAAAGACATGCATCTCCAAGTTCAACAAAGGGATGATTTCTTCAAGATCAGAAAAGTTGTCAACCATAGTTTGATTAAAAATGTGGTATAATTATGCAATCTGAGTGTGTCTGAATTTACCAGAGAATGTGGCATTAAAGTTGTTGTCCCTGTCCACCAATAGGGATACCTCAAGGGACATTATTAGAGCCTGAATACAGCACAATTTTGAGCTAGATGTTTGAATGCAAGGAGCAAGAAATTCTGCCAAGAACAAGCTGGCATGTGCCGCAAATGTATACCAACAGAGTGTGGTAACATACTGAGAAACAATCATAATATCCCCATTCACAAGGCTTCTGTGACTTCACACCTCCAGAAAAAAAAAAAAAAAAAAAAGATTTTTTTTCTCTGGTGCTGTTAGCCACTACCAACGTTCATAGTTGCCTTTATGTTATGCCATGTACATCTGCAACCAGATCGTGTCCCTCTCAAACTGCCAAAAAAACAAAACAAAAAAAGAACAATGCCTGTAGCAAACAAATCTCCTGGGTCAAATTCTCAGAAGAGCTTATCCAGTCACAGGACAGGAACAGATTGATTTCTACGTAGGCCTAGCTAGCTTGCCCTGAGGTCACAGTCTTGCAAGATGATTGGTCCGAACGCTGTAACCTTAACGGGCTGGGTCCATTCACTATGAGCGTGCAGGCCCGTCTCTTTCCATTCTGAAAGCTCCAGCAGATTTCAGGAAATTTGACACAACTAACTGAAATATGTTTGGATATAAATTGTTTAACCAACTTTTTAGATGGAAAAACTCTTGTAAAATATATAGCACTCGAAGCACTGCAAAAAACAGTTAAAATATATCATACAGAAAACAGAGCAAGAAGAATAATTTCATTTAAAAAATATTAGGAATAAATGTGTTTTTATGAATGTTTAGGCCAGCAGAGAAGGATGCTGGCCCTCAGGCCCAACCACAGCAAACCAATAGGCACACAAGACAGCTGGAGAGACATCAGTCATCTCTAGCAGTTGATTGTCGTTTGCTTTGTTGAATTTCTTTTAATCATGAGTCAGAAAATGGCATCACTCAACCATACCCAGAACTTCTACTCATCTATTGAAATAAATTATGAGAAGTAGGAGTGTCAAAATTAGCATATTAATAATGAGGCAACACAAAGTCTCTTTCAACGCTGCTTAATGGATGCCACTAAATTGGGCAGCTCTGTACTTGTTGAACTTGGGTTGCAACACAATCGACACATTCAAATATCAACCACTGTATTTTCCGGTCAGTAAGCTGCACTCGTACTGTATATAAGCCGCAGTTGCAAAAATTGTGCAAAACAAAACAAAATAAACAATTTTTGTCGCGGACATCCTCTGCCTTCTTCACTAGAGTGACACTCTAAAGAAGGCAGAAGATAACAAAGGAACTTTTTTTTTGTGATTTTTTTTTTTTTTATTTTAAGTCTCTCAACTGTTTGATAAAAAGGAAAACAACAGTTGGCATACACTGGTTTAAAGAAGTACAACAAATTACTGAATATTGTGTTAAAACATAATACTAAATATGGTTGATAAAGCATAATATATATTTACAGATAATATCGATGTATTGATATACATATTGCAATATGAAGTGATGTAGTATGCTTATTACAACGACATTCATTTTCCAATATATCGCGTATTGGTTTTGAAACGCCTTATTTTCGTAATATCACTTTTTTTTTACATCAATCCACTCCGGAGTGGCTTTTGTATCATGATTTTTGTCATAGTATAAATAGTGTTTTACATAGCAATCGTTCCAAGTGTTTCAAAAGCACCACATTAAATGTTACAATAGTGACTGGAGAGTGATTGGTCGAGCAAGTGAGAGAGAGTGAGTGACTGTGGAGGAGGCGCATGTGCAGCAGGAGAGGAAGTTTTTGAGGAGGGCAAAGAACAGAAAAAGAAAACGCTCTTGTTCAAGTTATTCGCAGTAAACTCTTGTATGTGTTCCAGAACTGCAATAATATCAGAGCAGCCATATTAATGAGCAGTAGAATCTCATGTTGCGTTTATTTCAAATGTGAATTTTGAGATTTCAAATTTTGCGTTGTTTTGTTTCATTTTGTAGTCTTTTATATGCTAAGTAGTTTTTGTGATATGAAGGTGAAAAAATGTACAGAAGCGAGCTTATTTCCAAGTTTCATCATATTTGAATAATCACAATAGATTTCTCCTTGGTTTTTGTCATACATTTTTTCACCAACTCGAGTGACATCACAGATCTGTTTCATTTACGCTTGAAGAGCACTGTCACCAGTATCCTGTGCTGAAACTTGTGGCAAAGTGCTAGCTGTGTATTCCTGCCACACAAGTGGCATCGGAAAGAGTATTCCCAACTACTGGGGACGTATTAACACATTTAGAGCATGCTTGAAATGAAAAAAATGTTACATGTTTTTTTTAAAAAAAAAAAGAATGTTTCATGTGCGCTCAGAGATGTCAATGATGTGTGGCTTCTGAAAAAGAAAATATAGAATTTGTCTGTTAATAATTTCCTTTTGTTTTTTTTCCAGTCACTTTAATATATATGCCTTTTTTTTTTTTTTAACCAAACATTGCCCAATATATCGCAATACACTTTTAAGACCCAATACCCAGACCTACTAAATAGTTATGTGGATACTGAGGACTAGTTTTTTAATTTCAAAGTAGAAAATGTTTAAGAAAAAATGTTCAACAACGAAGAATATACTGTTACTGTCCAACATGATAGACTAATGCCACCCAAAGGCAGGGAAATTCTGATCCCCGTATTTACAGAAGACAGACCTGCTTAAACTGGAAGGTAGTTGCTGGTCTACTCTTTCCCAATTGTTACGGGTTTAGAATTTAACATATGCAAACATTTCTGTAACTGGCGCCGTGCATTCGAGTCCGATTTTTTAGTAGTTTCTAATACCTTGACAAGAATAATCAGTTGACTGCAATTCAAAGGTCATTAGTTAGGCGGCGGTGGGCAAAAGACAAACTCAAACTCTATTTTAATGTGCTTTCCAAATATTATTGTAGATATCATTTCAAATGGTGAGTTTATCCAGATAAACAAGCCTGACTTTTGACATAATGCTACCTGTGAGAAGGAATCTAACTGCAGTCCTCGGCCAGGGGTTGTGGATATATACCTCCCATTCTCTGCTAAAGGAAGAGGATTAGATGTGGCACTCTGACCATTTCTCATTCTTTGCTGCTCTGCTCTCTCCTCGATGTGTTCTTACAGGTTTGAGTGTGAACTGATGAGGTGGTTGACTTCTTCAGCACACAGAGAGGAGACTTGTTTTCTGTCCACTGTGGGAATTCAAGGTCAGTTTACTACAGACATGCAGTCAGGCTAATTATGTACGTGTTTGTACAAAACCAAGCTAATATCCGTGAAAAAATGAAAACTAAGATGTTAAAATATTGGAATTCTTCAGAAATTGCCCTTTAAAATGATATATAATACATAACTCAAACCTTAACAAAGTTACAGCATTAAAGGTTGTGAATTTGAAATCGGTAGTTTTGAGGTAAACACGTTCAAGGTTTTGGCACATTCATTTTCATATGTCCATCACAACCAGTACCTGAGGGAAAGAAAATTGAGCCAAAACTTTCCAGAAGTGTTAAATGTTCACTGGAGAGTATATTCCAATAGCAGGTAAATATGCGTAAGATCGCTGTCAAAAAGACAAATGCGTATTTAACAATTAACAACTCTAAATTGTGTTAAGTTTACCAATTGAAAACTTGCAAGTGTGAGGTATTTTGAATAAACTCGTTTCTACGACTATGACCACGCGAGATATGACTTCACGTCTTTAAATGAATCTCTCCCTTGGATTAGTGGATCTGATCCTTTGCATTTGTGGGTTTGGATATGAAAATTAAGATGACTTCACGCCTAGCTACCAGGCAAAGTCAGTCGATCTGCGAGTCACTCACACCGCCATTAGTCATGCATGCATTTTTTTGACAGCGATCCTATTTCCATACATCAACAGCTGATAGTTTGCAAAGTGAATGTCCAATTTATTTAATGAAATCGAACAGGCTTTTGACCATAGCTTGCAAGCTAATGACCTGTGTCTCCAAATCTATATACTGTTTGAAAATCATGAATATAAATTATAAAACGGTCCATCACCATGATTTTTAAGATATTAACTGGCACATAACCACAACAATAAATACGTAAATGATAAATAATATCACAATATTTATGTGTAGTTAATTAATCTTTATTTTGTAATTAGTGTCATGGCAACATATCCCATATTGAATGGCGACAAGTAGACAGGAACAGAATGCCTGGAAAAAAACAATAACGGGACAACAACGGAACTCCAAAAATGCAGAAGGGCGAGTGACACGGCAACGAAAACGAACTGGCGGGTGGACCCATGGACACTGGGCGAACAAAAGACTTACGATGTGAGACAAGCGACTGGAGATGTGTAACTGAAGACAATGATCCGACAACTAACGATAACTTGCTCCGACTAAAGTAGACAGGACAATAATTGGACAATGCGAAACGGCTGGGCACAACGAGAGGTGGGAAACGCTGATTGGCAGACGCATGGGGCTGGGACACTCGGGCAACAGGTGGGACAAATCGCACCATAGAGCAATAAGGGCAGTAATGGTTAACTACTAATAAACAAATAGACTTACATTTTAAGCATTTTATGGAGTAGATAGAGTGGAAGAAACTGTATACAAATGACGACGATTGTGCAAAATTCTCATGTAGTGCAAAATATTATGTAGCCTTCCTGAATTGTGCAGGATATGTAAGGTGCAGGTGTGCGTGCGCTAATTGTATTTGCAATTCAAAGGAAAGGTTTTTTTCCAAATCAATGCTTGTTTCTGCCAGCAGAAGATGTGTTTTAACCACACAGTACTTTATAGAAAACTTAAAATCTTACCAACAAGAGAACACTTTCCTTCACCCCATTTGTCAAAACAATGATTTCATCCATCGTATCACTCCCACCTCTTCTTAATGAGGTTACAGTAGTTCAACACTCGTGTACACAGGCTCATATTTTTGAGCTGTAAAAGAGGAAACCCGGACCAGCCCCCTGACGACCAAATGATCCTCTATTAGTTGTGCTTTGGTGCAAAAGCTGTCAGCATCCCTAAAACCTCTGATCCTAAAATTGCCCTTGTGCTTTTTTCCCCCCTTCTACTTTGTTTTCTGTTTTGTTTTATTTTATTTATTTAATTTTGGATTGATTGAAGCATGTATCAAACGCCTACTTCTTTTCTTACTCCTGTGAACTTTCCACAGTGGGAGGAGCACAGATTTTAATTGCTTCCCTGCAGATTGCAGGCTCGCAAAGAAACTGGGTTAATTGCAAAAGAAGTGAGAGCCGATTGTGACCTTCACAGAATACTGCCAATTACTTCACCACACAGCCCCAACAAGGAAATTGCTATAGCCTGACTGACGAATGAAATTATTTAATTGTGCAATACAGTTTTGAATACTTAGGGATATGACACAAAATAATATTATTATATTGGTGTCCGGACATGGCTTTTAACAAGGAAACTTTGCGGTCTGCATATTTCATTTAAAGGGCATTAGCTGCATAGATAAATGTGTTGGGATTTCTTTGCAGGTCAGTGGCATTAGGAATCAATTACTACAAGTTCCAATGTATGGGTAAATTGTGATAAGATGGTCAGGCAGAGGAAACCACTTGAGAAAACTGTGGTCAGATTTTGACAGCTTTACTTTTGCACTATGATAACCACAGAGTAATTGGTGACTATGAAATAGCACATTTCAACGCTGTTAATTGGTCTGACGGGAACATGAAATCGCACAACCCATGTGTTGTCTGTGATGCAGCAAATAGTTATGTTAAACACATTTTTGCTGAATTGTTTGCAATCCAGCTGTATTATTCATTTGTAGTTTATTTTTAGAACTCATTTATATCCGGGCATAAGAGACAGCTAGAAAAATATGTTTTATTCATTAGGGAAACCTATCTCATTTAGTGTGAATTGGATCAGCTTTGAGGAGCATGTTTTATCAATTCTACTCCTATAGTAGACACAAAGCCCATTCGTTGAGCATTCTAAATTTGCATCTTAAAAAAAGCTCTCAATATATCTTGAAATTACCATTGCAGTACTCGCATTGATCACCAATCCCATTACATTTATTCATTAATGCATTGCATTACAGCACAGTTATCTGTTGGAATCACAAAGCCTTCGATTTATACAGTGCTGAACAAATTTATTGGGCCTCCACCACTATCCATCTTAGTGCAACGCTGTAGAATCAAAATAAGAATAAGGACAGTAAGGACTTCAAGTGCTACTTCCTAGCCAAAAAGGGCCCACAAACTGACAAGAACTGGAACCCCCCCCCCAATCTAAAATTGTCGTGTTAAAGCCCCGCCTCCCATTCCATGTTCAGGATCAAATTCTCTAGAGTTGACTGGTCCGCGGTGTTAAAAAATGGAAACTCCTGCTTAGAAGAAAATGTTGACCCTTAAAAACTGGTTTGAACTTTCGGGGTTCACCAAAATGGTCCCCACTAGTTCACGAGGTACCCACAAAGACAGTAAAACCAGGAATTTGGGCCCCACTATAAACAAAAACGAAGGGTGCACGGACACATACACACACACGCACACACATGGGTAGAAAGATGGATGATATAATGCATAGAAGACTGTCTTGTAATTACTCCTGATGGCAAAAGGCCTTGCTTCCCATAAAGCTGTTAAGGAAAACCTGTAATGGAGGTGTCGGAATAGCGCCCAAACTTGTGACCTCCTTGAAAGGACTGTACTTGACTGATTCAGAGGATCCTCAATCTTATCAGGTTGTCCGGCCAGAACATAAAGACGATGCACACTCTCATGCCACTCTTTATTTGTATATAATGTTCTATTTATTTATCTGGGTTGGTGTGTATGTGTTTGTGTGTTTGATTGTGGGTGTGATTGTGTTTTCTATGTGGTAATACGGTATGTGTAATACGGTATATTTGCCTTTAGCAATTATACCAAACTTAGATGCAATAACAACTTAGACATTAATGGACAAAGTGAAGCAGTGCAAACGTAAACATGTATCCAAAACCACGAACAGACAACATATTCAAACTGTACTTACATTCTCATGGACGCACGAATAATAATGAAAGGAATGAAATAATCCACAGAATGATTGAAAGCAGAAAAAATGACTGTCCGTTACAACGATACCTGCCGACTGACCGGTGAAAGAGCAAAACAAACTATGATAGTGTAAACAGAGTCCTGATTGGTGGTGGAGGAATGAAACACTACTTGTGATTGGTTGGTAGGCGTTGCTAGGAAGATCACATGACCACAGGAGAAACATGTCCAGACGTAAATAGTAATAACAGAACAATTCAAACACGAAATCGTTAAGTATAATCAGAAACTTCTTAACAAAACCCAAAAGTAAACCCAAGCCCGATCAGAGAGTATTTTCCTTATGTGATTGCCTTTATGTGCAAAAACATGTTGGCATTTTCATCTTTATTTGTTGTTTAGGTGATATACTCGTGGCAGTTCTTACAAGTGTTCTGTTATTTAAATGTTTCTAAACATACCTTTAAACATCTAATTCCTTTCTGTCTTGTGGATATTATAAAAACCAACGCAAGCATCGTCAATAGACTTTATTATTAGAACAGAAGAAAACAGGTCTTCGGGGACCAGCTGACTAGAGGTGTGTGTGGGTGCTGTGTTTAGCTGACATGTTTTATTAACCCTTTTGTTTGCCAAGAAACAGTCTTGCCTGAAGGGAAAAAAACTATCACACTAACACACTTGATACGCTAAGCAAAAGATCAAGTCTATGAACAGCTTTTTCCAACATACCCATACCCATCATTTTTAATGCAAAATGTATAACTGATATTATCTTAATATGTCACATACTAATGTGTTGCGCAAGTAAAGTAGAAATCTGGACTGATTTCTTTCCCTAAGCTCAGTTCCATTTTACCAGGAAGAACCTTATAATATTTTGGGTCGAATGAAATATTGATTTATGAAATTACTTTTTTATCTTGCATTATTGCAAGACTGGTTTGCATGTTCGCCTCACAATACACAGTACACAATGCACAATGCAGAGGTCATGAGTTTGCCTCTGGCCTTCCTGTCTTGAGTTTACATGTTTTACCCGTGCCTGCCTGAGTTTTCTCTGGGTACTCCAGTTTCCTCTCACATTCCCAAAATATGCAGGATAGGTATAATGAGCACTCCAAATTATCTTTTAGTGTAAATGTGTGTTTGTGGATTTTGGTTTGTCTTTCTTTGCTATTTGATTGGCTCGCATCTAGATCAGTGTGTGCCCCTCCTCCTGCCCAAAGACAGCGGAAATAACCTCCAGCATGCCCATATTATTAAAAGGGCTCAAAATAATGGATAGATGAAAGGATTTATATTTGTCCATTGATCAATTTCCTTTAACTGTACATCCTCACTATGATCACCTGTGTACTGGTGCCTAGCCAAGTTGTTATTGGGCAATAATCAGGCCAGGAAATCGCAGGGCACACAAAGATACAAACAACCATTCACTCTTACAGTCACTACAGTGCTTGATTGGATTAATATTAAAAGGAGTGCCGGCCCTGAGTGTCATCTATTGATTCATTAAAAAAAGAAAAAAAGTTGATCAGAATTCTCTCGACTCCCACTCTACCTAAGTATTTTACATTACGAAAATTCCCAACAATGGCAATGGAAGGGTTAAGATCTCGACTTTCATTTCCCAGCAGCCAAAGGTTCAAATTGTCACCAATGTGTCTGGAAGTAAGGCACATGTGTCAAAATCAAGGCCCAGGGGCCAGATCCGGCCCGCCACATCAGTGTATGTGTCTCGCAAAATGCTAAATTATGACTTAGAATTTCCGGCTAAAAATACCAAATGTGCATGTTTTCTTTTACATTTTTTTGGTTGTTGTTACCGATACACCTTTTGAACAGTTTTTAGCGGCCTCTGATTTCAAAATGTGTAACATTTATTTGACCTCACAGTCACAGTATTCTTCTGACAGAAACTCTAAGTACAATGTGGCCCATTATCAAGTGACTTTCACACCTATAAAGTAAGGGATTAGTAGACGAGACGCACCAGTAAAAGATGAATATGCCAAAACTTGAAAGTTGGTAGAAGTCAGACAATGTCAGGGAAGGGTGAAGTGAAGCATGACAATGTGTCCTGGCTTGGTTTATCCAAATAGGTGAGAAATTTCCACCGAAATTCATATGCATACATCCTACAACATCAACACACCTACCTCATATGTCATTACTGTTGCCGTCAAATGTTCACTTATTTTACATTACATTACTCGATGACAAACTTGTTTTTAGTGTATGTTTTGAATTTTGTTACAAAATGCCTTAAACATTTGTGTTTTTTTAATCACACTTTACATTTTATTTTGATGAATAGCATAAAACGTGGTTGTAATAAGATTTTTTTTCTCATTTGCAGTACATCATACACGATAGAAAATATCCCCCATTGGGTCGATGGTTATGATGGTTTTTGTATACTCTAGACCAGTCCAAGATGTTCCCGGCCTATCGCTAAAAGTCAGTTCGGATAGGGCGGTTTCACTTTACTCCAATAAGGACAAGTTATACAGAAAAAAAATGAGGGATAAAGTTGGCATAGTATTGATATGATACACACTCATCATACAAGGTACAATTGCTATTCGCAAGAGATAGGGGCAGGGTCTGCCCCATAAATTGTAACATGCAAATAATAATTATACTGTAATTGCTGCTCAGCCTTTGATGAGCATATGCACGTCATCATTCAGATGTAGTCTTTTCAATTGTGCTTTAAAGATGCAATGTAGATTCATAGCTAATGAAAATAACGTGCACATGCTGTTTGTTTTTGCATGTTGTGTAATTCAATGAGTAAAAGGAATTGTAGCCCTACCAGTGGACATGACATGTATCATCTTGCCATCTCAGTGTCAGTAAAATACATCTCAATAACAAGCTGTAGATTGTTGAATGCGGTATCTAACTTTAATGCCAAGGGACAAAAGACCAATATTCTGCAGCAGGAGAAATAAACACATGACTTGCTGTTGTAAAAATATCTATGCCACCAATTTCTCTGGGCAATGCAGAGATGCTTTGTGTCTTCTGCAGACATTTTCAGAGTTGGTTGGCTTCGAAGGCAAGATATCAGGTGAAAATGTGGAAAAATATACACAAGTTACCCAACAACATCAAGTCAGTAGAAATCAACCAAACTTGACAGTCAAACAAAATCAGTATCACATTTTAGCACATTATGTAAAAAAAAAAAAAAAAAAAAAAAAGGCCTGATAAAACTGTCTCAGGGAATCTTGTGTTCTGCATTTTTGTGCCTCATCTAACTGAGCTTTGATCAGAAAATGTGTGGATACTAAAATCCTTGTATGCCTACCTCAGTCTGAATTCAGGAACTTGTCCCAAAACTGTCACCATTGCAGATGGAACAGTAGGAAAAATCCTCTGGATGAAAGTTCAGCTGCAGTTAAATTTCTGAGCCCGAGTCATCAAGAATATTTTGCTGATCCAGGTGGTCCTGTGACAAATGTGCTACCAGTGAGCTATTTCAAATTGTCCTATTTATTTCCTACCTCACATGATACTGAATGTCAACACTTTAATCGAAGGTGTTATTTCTCTTTCTTGTGTCAATTGTTGAGACAGTTGGCCCTGTTGTGCTTCTCATGTGATAGCCAGAACTATTTCTGTCTCTGGATGCAAATGAAGTGGCATGTGTTTGTGTGTGTGTGTGTGTGTGTGTGTGTGTGTGTGTGTGTGTGTGTGTGTGTGTGTGTGTTTTTTTCCAGAATGGGGAGATATGAGGAATGTACAAGGTTTGTTTGCCCCAGTATTTACCTATGAAGAAACAAATTAGGTTGAATCAACCATTAAGCCTGAACAATCCCTAATAATAATTATGTCAGTTTTATGGTAGTGCAATTCTGTGGATGTCCAAAAACTTGGGCTATATGTGTGTTAAACCTAGTATACCAAATCACTTTTTGTTCACAATTTTGTTGTTGTGTTTTGTCACAGGATGAATGCGTTTAACATTTTCTACCGCCTTAATTGTAATATACATTAAAAAAAAAATATAGAAGGTGTGGCATCAGTTAGAACTCCACTTTTGATGCACTGTGTTCCATCAAGATGCAAATTATGTTTTTCTGATATTTTTATAGTCTATGCAAATGGCACTTTGCATATTGCAGTCATCAATTGTTAGAGAACATTTTTTAAACAAAACATCCCTATAATAAATATATTTTCCTTAAAAAAAGACAATGCAGTTTTTATTCAAATGCATGATTCCAAATTATTATGTACATCAGTAAAAAAATAAATACATAAAAAAAGTAAATAACATACTAGGACTGGGTGTCCAGCTATGTTTTCTTTCCACTTGGTGTCACTTCAAAATGACTATCATGAGTCTAAACTATGTTAGCCTATAAGAGATTGAAGGAACAAAACACAAAATGCAACACACCTACTACTACAGATCATACAGATATCACCAAAAAAAAAAAAAACATTGTGGCTACACTGACATTAAATGATGTTATGATGCGGGCCGTAAATGGCCCTTGGGTCCCAAATTTGAAACCCCCACTATAACTAACTAACTAACCCCCAACTATAGCATGCAAAACTGTAAATGTAGGTAGAGTGGTTACATACTTGGCTAAAGACATGATCAGTCTTCTGGTTGTTGTACATTTTTGCACAGGTGTGGGATATAGTCTACAGATACCTAGAGATTTTCCTGGTTAATTAACACATACTTCCTGAAATGAGTCACTTTCCTTCATTTTCCCGCTAGCTTGTCTTCAGGAATTTGTTACACATATAGATTAATTGACTCAGCAAGTATGTATGCATCTACATGCCTTATGGCTCTAGTTGAAGTGAATGGGATGTTATGATAGAACAAATGATTAACACTGAAATCGGAGTCAAAGGCACAACTTTCTTGGTGCCAAGTGCTTGCTTTATTATGCCTCAGTCATATTCTCTGTGACACTGAGAAGGTCATGTGGTCCATTTTTAATTTACTGCCCTTTCGGCCTTGAGATAGTGTAGTACTTCCACTTTTGTTTTTATCTTTATCACCTTGTCAGGGCAAAGGATTATTGTGATGCAGAATTCTCCTTGCCAGTTGACTTAGAATGCCAACAGCATTCACTGCCACTGCTCTGCTGGCTCAGAGGATTCAGTAATTGAATATCCTTTGATGACGGCCCACTTAGCAGCGAGGAAATGGCTTCAGGAGGTCAAAACAGAGAGGGAGGGCATGCATCATCCCTCAAAACGTATTAGAGTTCCAGTGGCTGAGCCTGGCAGAAGAAACAATGTTGAAGAGACCTCAGAGAAAGTTTAGAATAATAAAAGAAGAAGAATCACCATGAGATCCAAGCCACGAAATATCTACATACACACACATTATACGTTGGTCACTGATTATTGGAAAAGTCGATGCGAATAGAAACTGTTTTTCAGCACTTAGCATAGTGCTTCAACGAGTAATGAGAGTGCCTCACTAACTACACTAACCATAAACACGCTGCAGCAGTGAGCGTTACCACTATCCCCCCCCCCCCCCCCCCCCCCCCCAGCACAGAGGGCTACCGCTACACCCCCCCCCTCCCACATTACTGTCTTAAAGGCCCAGCCTCAGTCTTTGTTGTCACTCTGTTCAGTCTGCCCACACTCCACCCCCACCCCCACATGAAATTCTCCGCTCAGCTCAAGCACACAGAGCTTGAGAGTTGCGTACCGTATTTTGTACAGTATAAGGCAGTCAACAAGCCTTAAATTTTCTCAAAAGTTGACGTGCGCCTTAAAGAAAGCACAATTTTAAAAAATAACTCCAGAAACAGTTTTAAATCAACAAAACAATTAATTTGAAGGTTTTTGGTTAAAATTCTATTCTAACAATAAGTTTAATATTTAATTGAATCATAATCATAATAAATCAAACTTGATTTGTCTTGGCATCGATCTAAACAGTCTTAACCCTCTCTAGGCAGGCGTTGCAAATTTGCAACAATAATATTAGTCCTCTAGGTATTCCACATTAATATTAATTGAGGCTTTTTTTTAATTTAAAAAAAAAATAATAATATGAGCCCGAGAGGGATAATGCATTTAAGGTTTTTTTTTAATTTACTTTTTTTCTTATTCCTCGGCTCGTACTTTCCACAAATCATCTTTATTCTTCATTTTTGATTGAAAAGTTTGACATTATCCGATTGGTTTGTTGACCTTACCTTTAGTGCAGCTCCATCTAGTTGAATGCATAACGTAACTCCAGCCAAATCTGTGGCTTCTATTCTATGCTCCTTATAGTGCGGTGCGCCTTATAAATGAAAACAGTTTTAGAGTGGGCTATTCATTTAAGGTGCACCTTATAATCCGGTGCGCCTGATAGTGTGGAAAATACGGTAG
This sequence comes from Hippichthys cyanospilos, assembly GCF_059441005.1. NCBI lineage: Eukaryota > Metazoa > Chordata > Actinopteri > Syngnathiformes > Syngnathidae > Hippichthys > Hippichthys cyanospilos. Next base: position 15,999,606 of record NC_142382.1, read on the forward strand.
TTCTTGCCAAATCACCCTTATATAGTGGCAGATGCAGTAGAGCAGTGGTTAACTTTTAAGCAAAAGTGCCACTTGAACAAGATCGTACATTAAGACTGTTAGATTGCCTCAGACTCCACGTTAGGACTAAGTGTGGGAATGTTGCAGCATGCCACATGCTGCTGTGAAGTGACGGTCCTTTGAAAAAACAACAACAAGAAAAAACTCAAAGGAGTGAGGGCCTGAAAACTGAAGTGCGAAGTAGCGAGGGAACAAATCAATGAATGAATGACATATAATGAATGAAACTTTGGTGTTGACCTAGCTGACAATGTGCAAAATTGCGGGGCTGGTGCTCTGTCGCAGAAAAAACAATTAAATCTTAGAATTCCATCAAAGAAGGAAAATCACATTTTGGGGGTGTTTAGGGTGAGATATTAACATTTTAACATGGTTAAAAGCTCCACAAAGTTGAATTATATATCGATTATAGGGGACCATTAATTGGACATGAAAAATATTTAGGTTATCCAGAATAAAATATTTGTTTTGGTTCTTTTTTTTCTGCTTGAAATGGATAAATAAGTTTAGTATCCCTTTTGAGTATCCCTTTAACAGTTACCATTGTAGTCAGTCATGTATACCTTAAAAGACTGCAACTTCATATTTCTAACTCTGCTGCAAGTAGGACAGTTATTTATTTTTTAAAGAAAATTTCCTTTCTGTATTATGATGAGCACTGCAAAATACCTCATTTGGATCTTTATAACGATGAAGCCTGTGCTCAGCATATCCCAGCCAGCATTCTTGTGCTTTGCCGATGTTCACAATAATTCTTGATTGTGCACTTTCCAATCATGTAAAGGAAACAGATGAAAAAATATAGAATCACTGGGAAGAAAAAAATGCACAATTGAGGGTAAAACTAAGTTAGAAATTAGCAGTGCAGTACGCCATCCTTTTTGTACATAAATGATCCTGTAATTCTCTTCAACTTATTTTGAGCACTGCTATTACCTGATTACTTAAAATTACCTAATAGCCCTAGACATTAAACATTATTACTGCATTTCATGCTACCACTGTCTCCACACATGACTCTGGGGGTATTGCATTTGAGAAGTAGTATCTATAATGAAATAGGTTTTTCTCATTTTTAAGCAAACCAAACAAAAGTCTGCAGCACGCAATTGTTGAAAGTGACAGCAAACTGAGTATCCTACAGTATGTCTTGTTGCATAGACCGAAGCAGCCACAGATAGATTCATGGGTTTTTATTATTTATTTATTTATTTTTACCCCTAATTAAACGATGACACACTTCATGTCACACTATCAAACATCAGTGCATGCAAATGTGGAACAGTTTTTCATTGGCCTCATCAACGCAACCCTCTGCGAGCTGATGCTAAAAATATAGTTGGCCCTGTTTCTTCACTGCTTCCTCCTTTGGGAGATTTGGGGTATATAGCAGCTGGTTTGACAGATGCAATCTAAAGTGTATACGAAACAAACACACACATCTTTATCACTATTTAGCCCATCTTTTAAATGAGCTGATATGAAATGATTCACAATAGATGTGCTAAAAAAAAAACAAGTGGAGTATAATGCAGGCAAACTGATTCAAAGTTTTTAGCAGTTGAAGGCCCTGCCTAATCTCAGACCAATTACTTTTCTATGGCCTATAGCCTAATAGTACTGCCATATCCCAATGAGGAGAGCTCTAATATAAGTTCAGCAATGACCGACAAGAAAATTAGTGTTCTTCTGGTGTGCTCTTATGGTGAATTTCTTTAAAGCTTGTAGTGGTTCTGGCCCAGCTGCGTTTCCGAAATGTGTTGCCAGGAAATGCTGGTTGGTGATGAAAATGAAGACCTCTTGGAATCAGGTGTCTTGGTTGGAAAAAAAGATTTATTCTATAGTTTCATACTGCAGATGTTAAACAGGCTCGCTCGTGAGGCCGAGATGGCGAAAGCTCACATGGCTCTTTTTTCTTGCTCTAAAAACCCTCTTAGTTATTTCTCAAATTACATGTTCTGGCAAATGGTCATTGGTCAAGTGGTCAGATGGTCATGGGTCCAGCAATCCCCACGGCAAGCCCAAGAGGTTTGCTTTTGCTCTCTATTATCTGACTTAGACGTTACACTGAGAAAAATTACTACAATGAGACTTAGGCAAAATACTAAAGAAAATGGTAGAGTAAATGAACAACCCAAAATACTCTTCACTCTTAAAAGGGAAGACAAATCAAACAATTTCTTTTAAATAGTATGTTCTTTGTGCCCCCACTCGTGCAACCTGATTAATAATGAGTATGTGGAAAATGAAATAAGATGTAAAGTCTACCTGGTTTTAGTAATCTCAAGGGTGGCTATTTTGCCACTTACTGTCAATTGAAAATGTGACGTCACGGCCTAATTGCTTTGTTGGTTTGGTCTTGTGACAGCCGCAAGCTTGAGCCCTTAGATTATGTGATATTATCAGATGACAGTGAGTGATAAAATGCCCCCGCTCCCATCGATGGATAAAAACTCTTGCATTCTGCGACTTAATGAACCTACAGAAACGCAATAAAAAATAAAATAAAATAATGTGTTTAGACTAATGGAAATACAGTAAACAGTTTGTTTTTTTCAAGAAAATGTCGGACTTCCCCTTTATAAATGCTTTTGAGGTTGGGAGTTGTTCAGCCATTTAAGCTCAACTCTCAATTTGATAGACAGGAAGAGAAAGCTCATCGGGATTGTTCAACCCGTGAAAATGTAAGCGTGTCAACTACCTAAGAAAAAAACCCATACTCTTTATATTTGCAGTGAGTTCTTCTGCTTTTTTAAATTTTTTCTTGTGCGTTATTTAAACCTATGGTGCATGTCACAGCCTGTTTAATTAACTGCAAGTCATTCAATCATTTTAAGGTACATTCATACTGCTGAACCTATCAGTGATCATAATCACGAAGGATGTGACCAGGCTTTTTATAGATATGTAGATATGACCTCATCTTAACATCTGCACAATCAAATACTGCTGTGTGTTGTTTTGTATAACATGCATTTACAAAGTTGATATCGGCTTGAAAATTAGGAAACAATAATCAACTTCAGAAACGCTTCCTAAAAATGCAATAGTGCAGAGTTCCCGGTTTGCGCCCCGGTACCGCTCCATGGACCAACTGTTTACGGGCCGCACCCGAGATAATGATGTTTTGGAACTTGTTTACCTGTAGTTTACTCTTTAACTGTTAATTTATTTATACTTTGTTTGGCTTTATCTTTGTTTTTGGCGCCCCCTCTGGCCGCTGTTAACATTACATTTTGTAGTGAAGAAGGAAGATGCAGCTTCAGTGAGAGCGGTCACTCTCCGTGTCACACAAGTTGTTCTTTCTCTCTAAATTCTGGCCCTTGACGTGTCTGTTTTTGTAAGGATGCTGTCTGATAATATGCCTAAAATTAGTTTGTGTGTTGATCCAACAACATGTTTTGCATCAAGTATAGGCGATGAAAGGACAATGATTTCCAACTGCGAAATTGTGTCAAGGCCCTGCTCTGAGTCACATTAATATCTTGGGGGCGTTGCCATATTGTCCATTTCAAGAGAACGCTATGGCTGCAGTGTGACAATCAGCATCACTGTGAAAACTGTCCATCCACAGCAGCCACACTCGGCTGCTGTTGACCTCATTGCGGCAGGTCTGGTGGTCCATATTTTTTAAGTATGTCAATGCGTCCGTCTTTATGTAATGCAAATCCACCTATGCATGCTCAACATAGTGTGCATGCTGGATTTTTTCACAAACATTAAAATTCTAAAAAATTTCCATCCAGACATGGCCTCAATGAAATGGCCACTTTTGCCTGCTAAAGCTCCAATCACTGGCGGATGTTCAGACCACGTCTCTCCCCACTGAGGAGACAATTTAATCCCCCTGACGTACAGGCACTTGTTGCCTGGACGACCGCAGCAGTGGACAGTTAGCTGTGCTACCTAGTTAGTTGCGGCCTGTTGGTGGTAGCATTCAAGCCGAAAAGCTGTTGGCTGGCTGCAGCAAAAATCTTAACGTCCTTAAATGTTTGAAAACTGCAAACAAATCAGCACCAAAATTCAAGTGCACATTCCTACACATGTCCACTTAAATGCATAACATATTACAGAAATCATTAATAGTTTTGATTTTGTCACCTAAAAAAGATGTTTCCTCACCTGAGCTCACATTTGCTGTCAAAAAATCCAAACTATTGTACATGTCATTTTATTTGGTCAGAGGTTGAAATGGACAAGAGTGGAAATGTGCATATGAATTTTGATGGCAGTTTCTCACCGATTTTAAAGTTTTGGTTTATTAATTATTGGAATGGCTCAACTACTAATCCCTTACTCCCATACACATTGATGACAACTTTTGGCTACTGGGAAATGTAAGTTGAGACCTTTCATTGCCATGGACGAGAATTCTCATAATGTAAAACACTTTGGTAGAGTGGCAGCATGGGGAATTCTTTTTTTTTATTATTCTTTTTTTAATGAACTGATAGATGACACTCATGGCCAGCACTCGTCTTAATATTAAACCTATCGAGCACAGTTTAAATGCTCCTTGATGGTCCTTAGTTCAATTAAAAACTCACACATACGCACATATATTGTCTTCTTCTTTTTTTTTTGTTTGCATTTTGTAATACATTTGGTTGCAAAATGTGCAGTCCGATATACAGTCCTAATATGTAATTTGGATAGGCTATAGCGAACAAAAGGTTTAGGTTTGGTTTGTTTCAAAGGACATTTACCTCACAATATTGGTGCTTGTGCTAGGAGAGTGGAAAAGAGGGCTAAGGATTTCTTCGACTGTGCTGAGTTGGAAGGAACGATTTCAGATGTTTGAGAAGGAGACTTTAAGGACAGTACACAAGACTTCAATATCTGCTATAGATACAGCTTCATGCAATGTTGTATCTTACATCAAGCTCACTCTCCTAAAGCCCAGCTGGCAAGGATTTTTGATCCAGTATCTCCGCTGCGTGATCGATGTCAACAAGCCATGGCGAGTTACACACTCTTTTGGAGTTGCCATTCTAAATGATTTCTGGTGCGAAATCTTTAATACATTATTGAACGTAGCTGAGAGGAAGATGTAGCCTAATGCCTGAACTGCTTCTTTTTTTGTCTGTGTGTTCCTTTTTTACCTAATTTCTCAGCAACTAAGGTGAGAAATGGTGAAGTTCAAATTGTAAAATCCCCATTACACTCACTCATACAAACTGGAATAAGGAAGCTCTCGTTGCCTGTATTGGAAAAAAACATTGGCTCACTCTGTTTGATGAGGTGTCATTATTTGTTGAGTTTTGAAATCCCTTTTCACTACCTAATACACACTGTTATGCATCTTAAACTGTGTATCCATTTGTTTTACTCAACTCATTCACTCTTCTAACTCTGTATTGTAGGATCCTTATTTTTTTAATCAATGTGTTTGTTATTGCTGTTATTGTTTCATTTCTTTGGAGAACATGTTTTACGGTAGAATGTACAGTAGTAAACAATGAATGGGGGATAGTGAACAATTTCTGCTGCAAATGGTTATAGTCTGCTACTGACACCGTTTTGAGAAGCTTTATCATTGATGCAAAAAATGGTGGCAAAGCACTATTTTTCTCCAAGGTTAATAATGACCTTTGCACAAAAATAAGAAATAGGTGAGTTTGGTGAAAAATGGACGACATATTTTTTAAATATACTCTCTTTATGAACCGAACAAACTGAATAGAACATATGACCCATTAACTTTAGTGCTCACTTTTTAAAATAAACCATTTCATTACAAGAGTCAGTTTTATGTGTTCATAATACGCCTGGGCAATCTATCGTTTTTTCTCAAGTCAAGTTTTTTGTTATGAATGATTGAGAAAAAAGAAATGTATATATATTATATATTTTCCTTCCCTATCTGCTGTGGCATGTTTGGCCCTCATGAGCCACCGTAGCTTCCACATTTCTTGTTTACTTTGTACTCATGCCTAACAGAAGGCTAGTGTATTATGGCTAAAGGTAAATATAACTAACCATTTGTTTTTAAAATATTACCGGTATATTGTCAAAGGTTAGTTTTGTTTTGTTATTCTCTTTATAACATTAAGACTGCTGTTGTAACATGCTGTAGCAATGTTTTTCAGATAATACATGGATTTTGAATCACAGGTCACCAGTTTGCAAGCTACACTCATAAGCCTGTCAGTCCCATTTTATTAATTAATTTATGAATACCTTTGAGATTCATGGTGCAAACTACCTGCCGTTGATGCTTCACATGAGGCAGTGTCGGATAACTCTATATATATATATATATATATATATACAGTCGGCCCCCGGTTTACGAACACCCTCTTATACGAACATTTCGATTTACGAGCGTGGACCGCGGAGTTTTCTGTCCCCCACTTACGCACAAACCTTCCGTCTTACGAACAATTTGACATGCCGGCCATTGTATCCGTACATTTTTTTTCGCTTTGCTATGTCAACTAATTCAGAAGTTGACGCTCATCACGGCAACGTTGAACGCTATTGCTCTTACAATGTCACAGTCACTGTCTTATTCACGGTGTCAGTCACGGAGATGCCAATATGCTATTGGTCGATTAAATTAACAGTCCCGGTCTCTCTCACGGAGATGCGGATATGCTATTGGCCGGCGTCACGTCAATCACAGAAATGCCGATATGCTATTGGCCTTTATCTATGCATAGTTAACCTTGCTCGTGAGTATGGACGGAACCGCTCAGCAATCTTCTAAGGGCAAGACTTTCCTTGCCGGGGGACGGACCTCGATCGACAACAAAATGGAGAGGCTTCTTCTATTATGGATTAAAGAGAAGGAAATCGCCGGTGATATGTTTTAGTTTGAGAAAAGTTCTTGTTTAAGAAAATAAATAAATAAATTCTGTGGGTTGGTCTCCGCTCACCTCCGTCTCCACTCAGCTCAAGTCACGTCGCCCCAGAGGAAAATGTCATTTATCCTTTGTATATCCATGTTAATTAATTTAACTGTACAGGAGATTATGGTACTAATTTTAAATATGTGGGTAAATTTGTGATGGTTATAACTAGGATTTCACCATGCGTTGCCAGTCAATGTGTACGTACAACTGACCTCGCTTTGCTACACCAACGAAATCATCTGCTCACGCATGACACAGTAATGCTGATATGCTACTGCTCTTACAATGTCACAGTCACTGTTTCAGTCACGGTGTCAGTCGCGGAGATGCCGATATGCTATTGGTCGAACGCCTTTATCTAGCTTGATGGCACAGCTGGTCAGGACGGAAGGAAGGAGAGAAAATCAATCAAAAACGGAAGGAAGGAATGTTGTTAAGACTTTGCAAACATTATCTGTTAGACATGGCTTCTAAAATTGCTAGTGGCGGTAAAGGAAGAAGTAAGAGGATGATGACAATAGAAACAAAGCAGGAGATAATAAAAAAAATACGAAGGAGGCGCACGCATGGTTAACCTTGCTCGTGAGTATGGCCGTAACCACTCGCCAATCTTCTAAGGGCAAGACTTTCCTTGCCGGGGGACGGACCTCGATCGACAACAAAATTGAGAGGCTTCTTTTATTATGGATTAAAGAGAAGGAACTCTCCGGTGATATGTTCTAGTATGAGAAAAGTTCCCGTTTAAGAAAATAAATCAATAAATTCTGCGGGTTGGTCTCTGCTCCCCTCCGCCTCCACCCAGCTCAAGTCACGTCGCCCCAAAGGTAAATGTCATTTTTCCTTTGTATATGTGATTTAATTTAACTGTACAGTAGATTATGTTGCTCATTTTTAATATGTGTATAAAGTCGTGATGTTTTTACCTAAGGTTTTTGCGCGCGTTGCACGCATTCACTAATTAACATAGGTTTGAATTGCCTGTCATACGAGCAGTTCAAGTTACGAGCGTAGCCGCTGAACGGATTAAGTTTGTAACACGGGGGCCCACTGTATATATATATTACATGAAAAACATTACTTTAATAATTGTACATTCATGATGTTATCTAGGTATTGACAACGTCATCACAAGAAGTAGCTAATAAATATAAAACGCTTTATTCTTAATTAATTATTTATTTGTTATATCATTCAGTGCCAAGCATCCTCAGAAAAGGCGACCTCTAGAGTGCCTAGTCGATTTAACATTTTCACTCATTTTTCAAGGCAACCAGAATATTGTGTGCTATGTCCATATAAACATAGAATTACAAGTATGTAATATATGTGTTGTGTGTATGGAAACATTGCCATCCAATGGTCACAGTTATCACTACAGTACTCAATTGGCTTAATATTAAGATCAGAACTTGTCAAGAGTGTCAGCTACCTTTCTTAAGAACGTATTTGATGAGAATTTTACTATTTATTATTTTTATTACTCTTCTAATAGATGATCATTCTCATCCATGGCACTGAAAAAGTTGATAGGATTCCACTTAATCATTCATGTGTGCACACAAATCAAGTTTTTTTTTTTTTTTTCAAAGGAAAGAGTTCTTTTAAATCAATTGTAGTGTTTGTTTCTGCAAGGAGAGGTCCCTAGCTGTTACAGAAGCTTCCCAAAGTGAAACCATTGGGGCAATTGGCCTCAAATGGCCACAGATGTTCCACAAATGTTTCATTTGAACATCACTACAAATGTGCATACATTATCCTTAACATTGAAGCGTGATGAGCTATTGAAAGCTGTGTATTCCTTGCTGTTACATTCCGCCATCCCCTGCATGACACGTGCACAGCAGATGACTCGCAGATCGACTGACTTGGTCTCAATTTGCAAGTTGCTACTCAAACAAAAAAGAAGAGGATTTTTGTACCCACGGGCGGCAATCCACATGAGAGATCGGTGCATAGATGTGAAGTCGTGCCTAGTGAAGAGTTGTAGTTGTGCAGGTGAGAGTTGTATTCAAAAGACTTTACACTTGCAGGTTTTCGACTTGTAGTCACAAAAAAAAAATCAAACACACACCACACACACACAATTTAGAGTAGTACTCACATGAAAACAATTAAACTTCACACATTTCAGAGTTGAAATATATATATATATATATATATATATATATATATATATATATATATATATATATATATATATATATATATATATATATACATATATATATATGATTCCATACTGCAAGATTATGCCTCAAGCCAGAGGCAGCGGAAAGACTGGCCAAAAATGTATTTAAAAAAAGAAAGGGGGGGACTACACTTCTTAGCAGAGCCACCATTCTCTACCAGATTTACATATCTAGATTGAAATGTTTGCTCATTCTGGCTATATATTATGCCAAGATTAGCCAGATTGGATTTGTACGTATCTGAAAAGCAATTTTCACGCCTCACAGTTCAGGGACCGGAGTTCAAATCCAGCTGGCTCCGGCATTCCCGTGTGGAGTTTGCATGTTCTCCTCAAGAACGTGTGGGCTCTCTCCGAGCACTCCGCATTCTGAAAACATGCATGGCAGGTGAATTGAGCACTCTGAAAAATGTGTGCACTGCAATTGGCTGGCACCCAGTTCAGGGTGTCCGCTGCCTAATGCCCAAAGTCAGCTGGGATAGGCACCAGCAAGCCTGCGACCCTGATGAGAATAAGCGGCTATGGAAAAGGGGTGGATATGCTGTGTTGTATTGATCTATCACATAAAATGTCAACAAAAAGCACACAAAACTGGCACTGTAAGGTCACATAATGTGAATAAGTTCAAGGGGTATGAATACGTACATGTCTGCAATTAAACTTCTGTTTTTCCCCATGCTCCAGTGGTCTAAAAGTGTCATACATTTTTTAAACAAACATCACTTTTGGATGTACCGCACATGGATGTTTTCAGGCAAGCATCGCTATATGCATAATCTATGTTGTGCAAGAGGCCCCGTAGCTCAGCAAGCCATTAACCACAATCTTGCGGCTTTAGAACTTTTCTTATTTTTAGGCCAGCATGTAGAAGACAGTAGGAGGGGGTTATGAGCCTGTGCTGTTGTTGTTACTATCTTTAGTCCTTCAGCAGCTAGTGGATACCATTGGCGGGCATTCACCATGTAATTTATCTCTGTGCTTGACACAAATTAACTATTGCCTCATGAAAACAGCCATAACAATGAGACATTTTGAGGCACACTTGTCTCATCACAATGTCCAGTACAAAAACATCCTGGAGAATAATCGAGCAAATAAAACAGTTGTTTAATGGAAATAGGTGTCTTGATAGCTTGACTTCACTTAAGCACCATCTCACTGCCACTTAGTTATCACAATTCAATTTACATCTTTATTTCTCAGAGTATTTTCTCCCTCCTCTTTAGTCCCAACCTGTTCTATTTGTTTCAACTAAGCAGCACTCAACCTGCCTTTAAGTTTCATCAGGAAGTCTTATCTGGGTGATTAGTCTGAGAGGATTTGGTTTACCAGTTTCAGTGCAATCTTGTCAGATCCCTCAAGTTGTTGTGCCCAGTATGATTTTTACTATTTTCTTCATTTCTATTTACGTAAGGATGCATTTGGTTCCACAACAAATTTGAATGAATGTGCCTTCTGTATTACACCACTAAATAACGACTTGTCGAACTATACTCACAAATAATTGCGACCAGTGTCGTATTTCTATGGTCAGCATGATGGTGTGTAAAATGAATTAAAATGCTGGTATGTAAAAGAATAAACAGCTTGCACACAATTTTGTTCAATGACCTGGTTGACTTGTAGACAAAGAAAAGACAAGATGTGGCTGGTTCACAAATAAATACATTTTCCTAGTCGCTATTTTAAGAGAGCAGATATGAAAACAAAAATACTTGGAAAATATCTCACCACCAATGTATTCTTATCAGTTATAATAGACAGACACTGTGTTCAAAAGATGATTTATGCAATATAAAAATACAACAGACACACGATTTATGTTGTTATATTTCCCTACTATTAACGTACCATACAATCTGTACGGCTCAATTGAACTAAATTGGCCTCACTCGCTTGAAAATGGCGGAATGGTAAAGCTTTGTTCTATCGTGAGTGGTTACAAAACCGCATTGATTAAAAAAGTAAAAAAACAAAACTGACAAAACGTGCAAAAGTATGTCACCAGCTTACAAATAGGGTTATTGCTATGTTGAGAATGAACCAAATTCAATTCAAGTCAACAAATATCTGTCATCATACTGTATAAAGCAGTGGTTTTCAACCATTTTTCAATAATGTACCTCCCTGTGAAATACTTTTTTCAGTCAAGTCATCCTTAAATATTTATTTATTTATTTGAGTATTTTTTTATGTTAAAAGAAAAAAAAAATGAACTACATTTTGTGTGGTATCACTGGAGTATGTTATTCAGCTACACCACAAGATAGATGGTGTGACATCATCAGCTTTATTTCTCGCTTGTCTGCCAGAGAAATTCATAACCAACGACAACGTGCATCCATACTAAACAAGAAGCACAATGAACTTTTCAACCTTTATAAATTCTTTACAAATAGCTGAATGGTACTTGTCATGGCAAGAGGTTGTCGGTATCGCTTAAAGTGGATGACAGTAACCTTGCTTACAAACACCACAAACATGGAAACTGGTATACAGCATATGTCACATCCCATATGAGATTACTGCTCTCATGGCTAAATCTGCAAAAATAACCAAATAAATAATAAAAAAAAAAATCTAAGGAGACAAAAAAGAAGAGAAAGAGAGACTACTACTACTAAGAACCCCCCCTATATATATTGACTAACCCTAACCCTAACGCCCCCCCACCCCCCCTGGTAAGGCGAAGTAGCGTCAACGCCCCCCCCGACAGAATGCTCAGCCGTGTATATGTGGGTACCTGAATTACCTGCTCGTCTGCTATTGGTCGATGTCTCCTCACGAAGATGCTGGTCTGCTATTGGTTGACCTCACTCGCTTCAAAATGGCGGAATCGTAAAGCTTTGTTCTATCGCGAGTGGCAAAACCGTATTTATAGTGCATTTTGCTGCTTAATTCAAATTGGAATGGGTTAGCCATGGCTCCCAAGATTGCTAATGGTGTTAAAGAGAGAAGAAGATGATTGAAATGGAAACGAAGCTGGAGATAATCAAGAAATACGAAGCTAGCCTAGTCTAAGCTACCTAGCTTACTAGGGAATTTGGGCATTACAACCGCGACTCAAAGGTAAATAAATCCTTTCTATATGTTTTATTTATGATGTTTTCTGATTGTATACATGTATATCATATGTATGTAGCACTTACTATACTATTTGGGTACCAATTGTTAACATGTATGTACAATTTTTATGTTTTTACCTGGGGTTCTAAGCACATTTGCTATTTAACATAGGTTTGGATTGCCCACCATATAATGAATTCGCCGTACGAGCCCAACCGTGGAACGGATTATTCTCCTAACACTGGGGCCCACTGTATAAACTTTGATTGTTATCATGTTTGGGCAAGACTTCGAGCCAAAGAGATGGGAAGGGAAGGGATATGAGTGTAGTTACTGAATAAGGTTTAATAATTTAAGATTTAAGTAATTATGTGTACTGCAGTAGTTGGAGTAGTGCCCATGGCAAGTGCATTTTTGGTTAACTTATGCATGGTAACTGTCTGGCATGGAGGAAACCTTCACACCGCAACTCTCCACATTTTTTTGATGCACCAAGGGCATGATATGGGAGGCCAAAGTAGCAAGGGATCACTGTATTTTCTTACTCAGAACATTACCACTTGTGTCTATATTGTGCCATCATAATCACCAACGCCTTTTTTAAGTGTTGTTTGAACAAAGTAAAGGTATATGACATTTTCGAGGTAGTTCATATAACACAATACGTTAGCAATAATTTGGTTCATGTTCCAATTACTTTACTTTTACTAATAATTTGAAAAGAAATTTTGCTGCTTCTGTTACAATAAAGAAAAAGGATTAATATAGATTTGCTAATAGCTGTAGAAGCTCTCTTAAAATATCACATACCCCCTGAAATACCTTCATGTACCCCCAGGAGTACCCCAGTTTAAGAACAACTAAAGTGTGCTGATGAACTGCAAATAAAGTTTTACTCTTCTTGTGAACTTTTCTTGACCATTTTGTAGTCACATCTTACAACACAATCCTTGGTCCACAGAGATCTTTTATAACATCAGACAGATCTCATTGTTCAAGGGTGTCAGTCAGGACCTGGGTACAAAATAGTTTCAAAGGCATTAAATGTAGCATGGAACACGGTGGAGAAAGTTACCATCAAAATGGCACTATATTGACTTAAAAAAAAGCCACCCTTTTAATGGATAAAAAGACAAAGAGCAAAATGGATAGGGAGGCTGTTAAGAGACGCACTCACAGTAACATTGAAGGTGCTGCCAGAATTTCTGACCCGTTTTGGCGAATTAGTGTGTGACAACAATCGTATGTCTTCTTCATACATTATGTCTGTGTTAGGAGGTGGTATGGCATGTTGGAAAATGTTTCTTACAAAGGAAAACAAAAGACAAACAGTTCCTCCACACTAAAACTTAAGAATGATAGGGTATTTTAGTATTCTACATATATATATATATATTTCTATAGTGTAATGAAACCAAGTTGAGCTTTTTGGCCAAAATCTGACTTAAAGGGGCAATGTGTAATATCAAGACAGTTAATCATTAATAAAGAAAAAAAATATATAGTTCAATAAGGTGTAAATAAATGTGTGCTATCAGATGAACATGTATTTACTTTATTAATGTATTCTATATAATGTCGAGCAATCTGTTCTTTACATGCAGCGCGCCACTCAGATGGGGGCAATCATGTTTCTTTTAGCCACGTAAAGGAGGAAAACTTTCGCCAACGTAATTCAAATCACGTTTTGAATGTCAGTTTGAGTCTTGTGTGCAGCAGAGAATAACAAGACTTAACTTTGAAAGAATGGCCAAAAGAGCAGCTTTAGCTCCCTTGTATCACATACAGCCTGCTCTATGTGCTGAATTGTTGGCTGGAAAGAGTTGTTTGCGTTGTTGGTGTCGATGGACTTCCCAACTCTGGCAGAGGTCTCGTATATCTGAAGAAGCCCGGACTAACTACCAATCATGGAGGTGCTACGTGTTTCAATTTTATGGGTTAAATAGGATCACTGGCACTTAAGGGGCTAGCCATGGCACAGGCAGTAGAGCAGGTTGTCCAGGAAGCAAACTGTCCCGCTCTGCCCAAGTCATGTTTTGTTGTGTCCGTGGGCGAGGCACTTCACCCACCTTTCTTCCAGTGTTGATCAGAGGAGCCGTGGGCACTGAAATGCCGGTTATGCTTTGGTCAGCCAACATAGTTTACCAAAACTGGTGTATGAAAGTGTGAGTGCATAAATAATGTCTCCATTCTGAAGAGTCTTTGTGTCCAGAAAAGCGCTATATAAAATTGATGCATCATTATTATTATTATTATTACATTCATACCTTTAAGACGGTGTGCACATTTGTGTAATCACATTATTTTTATGTTTTTGTTTTTTGTGTTGTTATTTTTTTTTTTTTTATTTTACTTTTCCTATTGATTTATGTTTTCAGTTGTGGACAGGTTGTATGGGTGACATTCATGATGGAAAAATAAGAACATGTCCTGGAGTCATTTTTACACCACCAAAAACTTTCTTATATCCACTCTATATGGGGGCTTAGCAACCTTACAAGTTAAAAGAAAAATCATTCTGAGCTTCACAGGTTCCCTTTTCAAAGCAGAAGATCAAGCCATAGGAAAGCACTTTAACACAGTCTGGCATTGCACATTGCGCATCTGGGAAACAAGTTTGTGTATTTATAGTCTCATTTGCATGGAAGATATATGATGAAGCCGACTACCGTAATTGATTATGTAAGTTGAACACCCCCATTCTTGAGCACAAGACTGAATGTTTTCAAGACAAGTACACAAGGGGGCAAAATGCATTAGATATGCAAGGATGATAGCACTCATGAAATTTCAATGATTTCCCATAAAATGTGTTACAGGGAGGACATGTTAAGATGGTTCTAATCATTTACTGCCCCTACTTTGGGGAAATATATAGATCTAAGGTAACACGTATTCAGAGGTCATGTTGTTACCAGCATCAGCATATGGTCAAAAACGTTTTTTTCCCCCTATGGCTATGTTGATGCTTTTCCAAAAGGAAGTCAAGTCGAACAGAGAAAGTAATGGTGCGTAGAAAACAACAATATTCAACATCTTGATTGTGTAAGCCCTTCAACTTACTGCGTACAAACAAATGCTTTGCATGTACCATAATACTGAGCAGACAAACAATGACTAAAATCCTATTCACTTTTATGAATGTGTGGTAGTAAACAAGAACAACATTAGATGTTGAAGCACAGCAACATGGTGCATCCAAATGAGCACAGAACATGCAGCATAACTTCACACTTACTTTTTCTTAAGTGACATGTAGGTCTGTACATATGAACCTAAGTCCTCAATGCCAGTGGCCTTATCTAAGCTGTTAAGTGCTTCAGTGTGACAGGCGGCCACCAGAATGTGCTTCTTGTCAGGGTTAATCAAAAAAGACGAGAGAAGCTGACACATTTTTATGCTTGACAACTCCTAATATTTGTTGTAGGACCGTACGGGTCAAAATGATTTTCCCATCCTCAACCCTGAAAATGAAGTTAAAACATTACAAACAGCTGCTCATCAAGACACATTTTCGTAATGTGTTATGACAGACATGCACACGTCTACACACGCACATATACAGCAGTAAACCGTTATCTTGCAATGCACTCTGAAAATTTGTGTTACTGGGAAATTGAAGTATTTCAATACTGTATTATTCCGGAAAATGGAAAAAACAGAAGATAGCCTTTGTGAAATTGTATCCTCACATTGAAAACTAAAACAGCAGATAGTACCCCAGGGACATGTGTGAGGAGAAACAGTTCAAGGTTTCAGCCCAGCAGTCATGATGATTGTGCCTCTAATTATAGTGTTTGATAATTATCCTGTATCTGGATGTGGCACAAGATTTGTAATTTTCTTTTTTTGAAACAAACAGCATTCGGCATCACTGTCTCTCTTCAACTGTGATTTGTTGAGGACATACACATGGGGAAATGTCATAATCTGACTACATTCATTGGGATATAATACAATTTCACATTGAATGTAGTCAGATTATGACATGAACGAAACTTGTCACAATTTCTAGAAATACTGAACCTATTTTGGAGACGAGATAGAGCATGCTATTTACAACTACAGTAATCCTTCGTTTTTTGCTGTTAATGGGAACCCCGATCCCCATCCCGGCGATAAGTGAAGAACCACAAAGGAGTCATTCCCTGGCCAAATTTTCATGCATGATTATGTGGGTACACATACAAATAAAAAAGCTTTACTGGGAAGCGATGCGCTGTGAAGGTTTCCTGAATGCCAGACAGACGAGTTAACCCATACATGCACTTTCCACGGGCACTCCTTGGATGTCGAACTACTAAAGTACGCATATTTACTTAGATCTAAAATTAATAAACCATATACTGTACTGTTATCCCTTCCCGTTCCCATCCCTTTGGCCGTAGTCTCACAGAGAGCCGCAGATATATTAGCGGCGCCCCGAAGCCTAAATAAAGTGAAGCCGGTTGATGACTAAACATGACAACCATCAGCGTTTACACTTTAAATTCCAATGTATTGCAAAACAAATCTATGTAAGAGATTTACAATGTTCCAGTGCAGCGCTGCTTTCTCCTCTTCCATCGTGTCAACCAAACATGCGTCTTTTGAGTTTCATAAAGGAGACGGGCACTCCTAGAAGACACATGATTGGCTCTTGGCGTGACCAATCAACCAATCAGGCCAGGACTTGGGGCGGGAGTAGATTATAACTCCTGCCCTCATTGGTCGATGGTCACGCTGGGAGACGCACGCAGTTTGATTAATTTTATAAGTGAAAATCTTTCTTTTAAGTCTTTTATGTCTCTCCAAACAAGATTTGACCCAAGAGGTTGTTTTGTCTATTTTTTTTTCCAGTACACATCATCTGATTGATAAAGATTTCAATATTTGTAATTTACAAAGGGGAAAAAAGAGGGTCCTTGCCCTCTTTAGCTGATAAAACTCTCAGTTAAACGTAAAATCAGTTATCATAACAGAGGCAACCTGCGAACCATTTTGGGAATGTTAGATTTCGATGAATACAATCTGCCAATAGATGATTCATTTTCCTCAGAATGATCACACATTTTTGATGGGTTTGTAAAAAATAAATGTATATTTTTCCATTTTGGTGAAAGATGCACTTGACAATAATGCCATAATCTGTTGTCTGTCATCTATTGAGAATGACAAAGAGACCACCATTAAAGACATGATGCAGAATGTTGATGATGCGGCATCGGCTTCTATGGATATCACCATTAATATCACCATTTGCTCACCACACACGAAAAGGATTTTCTCCCAAAAATCCCTGTGAGTGACTCAGTTACCTTTGCGGGGTATTTCTAAAGCAGAGATTTCCTAATGCCTTTGGTTGTAGTGGTTAGCCTTTGCCAAGTAGTATGTCTACCCTTGAAAGACAAGATACTTTATCGGATTCCAGAAGCAGTGTGCTAAATTTCTCTTGGCACTTTCGTGAGTGGCCAAACTGCCTGATGGTGGGCTTCACATATTGTCTGAGTGCAAAGAGGCATGACGTTGTAAAAGTTGAACCAGGATACAGACAGTTACAATTTCACACTGTGTAATTGAGATATAGCTGCTGGCGTACAAGTCACATAGTGTAGGTCATCAATAACTGTCCCGCTAGATTATGGTCAGTGTGATGGAGTGAAACATGGCACATACTTGATAAGGATTTTCCCAACCTGACAAAAACACATCGATGTTAGATCTTTTTTTTTTTTACCACACCTTATTGCACATGATGAGAACAACTTTATTTGGTTTCCAATTTTTCAGTTATCAATTTTGAGACACCTTTTATTTTTGTACTATTAGCAAGCTGGAATGTCAATCAATCAATCAATCAATCGAATTTTATTTGTATATATTTTTAGTGTTATGGGATCTTCCAGTTATCCGGTAAGAAACTCAGTTGACAGATAAATTATTCTTTTCATACTGTAAATAGCATTCAATTAATAAAATTCAGCATTGACTTATAAGCTAAACAGAAACACACAATCATATACATAAATATATACACAATATATATATATATATATATATATATATATATATATATATATATATATATATATATATATATATATATATATACATATATACACAAAGAAAATGCATATTTCTGGAAACATGGGGCTGGCCTTGCATGTGTGTCTCTGACTCCGGTATATTGAGCTTGAAAACACTTGACAACACAGCTGCAGTGTACATATGTATCACGACCGGTGCAAGCACTGAACTCCCACAGCTGAAATTCTCAACTCAAATACATACCAAGAGGTGCAATAAAAATAGTAATTCAGAGGCAAATATGCGCTCTGTGATTCGAACCAATCACAACCTCCTTTGTAAACTAATGAACTGAGCATGGAAGAAACGGCGAGCTCAGAGCTGAAAAACATCCAATTGAGCCAAGACGGTGCGACCTTTTACCAACATAGGTGATCTCTGTCGCACCAAAGTACTTCAATCGGTGGACCATTCGTTCATGCTTAATTTTTCTATTCTTTTGGACAGGACCTTTGGCCATACACTTTAACGGTGGAATGCCCCTCATTAGTTTGAGATGTGCTTCTAAAAGATAAGATTTAAAATGCAGCAAGGGATGACTTTGTCTTGCCTTTCACAACTATCTGTGCCGGGTACAGTACATGCATATTCTAATGTTATCATTATTATGCCTACTGGTGTAGCAACTTAAATCACCAGAACATCAAAAGGCTGGTGTAATGTTCCTTTCAATCAGATCCAATCTCTCTCTGCAAACAGACCCATCATAACATGACGGGCTGCTGTGTATACCTTAACTCTCTCTATCAAAAGGAATTTGCACAGGGCAGAGGCTGCAAATGAGGTGTCTCCAAGGTTGGTGGTCAGAGGACATGCTATACTTATCCCTCAAGCCCTGCTGTTTGCTTTGTCTCGATCTGTAGTAAGTGCTGGCTATGAGTTGAGCACGTCTCTTTGAATGACAATGATTGACGCAAAGCTTGCATGTTCAGAAAAAGCAGACAATTAAGGTGATGAACTAATTATGTTCAGTGAAGTCATCTGTTGCTAGGTCTGCTTCCTCTGCAAGCGTTAAGATGTTTTTTTTTACATTTGATTTTTGTTTTTTTTTGTTTGTAACATTTTTTCACTTCAAGCATGCTCTGAATGTGTTAATATGTCCCCAGCAGTTGGTAATACTCTTTCAGATAGCACTCATGTGGCAGTAATACCCAGGTAGCGCTTTGCCACAAGTTCCAGCACAGGATGCTGGTGACAGTGCTTTTCAAACATCGCTACGGTCCCTTCTATACGTGTTTTACCCTTCATATCACAAAAAATATTTTGCATATAAAAGAATACAAAACAAAATAAAACAAAACAAAATTTGACATCTCTAAAGTCCCATTTGAAACAAACATAACAGGAGATTCTACTGCTCATTAATATGGCTGCTCGGAGAGCAGAGCTTATTGTGGATAACTTGAACAGGAGAGTTTTCTTTTTCTGTCGTTTGCCCTCCTAAACAATTGCCTCTCCTGCCGCGCATGCGCACCCTCCACGCTCTCTCTCTCTTTCGCTCACTCACTCGACCAATCCCTCACTTACCAGTCACATCATGCGTGCAACCCTATCTATCTATCTATCTATCTATCTATCTATCTATCTATCTATCTATCTATCTATCTATCTATCTATCTATCTATCTATCTATCTATCTATCTATCTATCTATCTATCTATCTATCTATCTATCTATCGACAGATTTATTTATTTATTTTTTTATCACTAAACTAAATCTTAATAGTTTCTACTGTATTTCACTTAAAAAGAAAAGCAACACTGCAAGTTTCAGTTCTACACTTCACTGAAGGAAAGTATTAGTTATAGGTCTAATTTGAATTACTTTTCCAGAAAGGTCTCTGGAGAAACACAGGAGTTTCACTAACTAAGGAAACGCAAAGAATTGCGGTTTACATGGATCAAATAATCAATTTTTTGTGTTCATGCCGCAGCAGTGTTGTTTATGCGCCTTCACACTAACACAGTTTAATTTGGAGTCTGTTGTCCACAAGTATGAAACTGTAGCTTCTGTCCTTTCAGCGGGATTTTCTGTGTTCCACTGTTTTACCCCAACTGTCTTCTTTGGCAGTGACAGACGTCTGGCAGGAGCAGACTTTAACTAGAGCCTTATTTCCTAGCAGATAGAAGCATTATACGGAAAGTGAGCATTTCTTGTGGTCAGATTTTCAAAAATGCCTTTATTTACCTTGGGTAGCTGTTGGCATTATTTTTGACTCAAATCAACAAAAAATTCTTACAGCACCTCAATGTCTGTGTGCTTTTATTCTGGCTCTTTGTTTGGACCAGCATTGTGTTCTGTGAAACCATGCACTTAAATTACCTACAATTTAATGAGTGAGCAGCCTTGGTCTTCTATTTTATACCCACCCACACACACACACACACACACACACGCACACACACACACACACACACACATATATATATATATATATATATATATATATATATATATATATATATATATATATATATATATATATATATATATATATATATATATATATACTGTATATACTTTTGTGACACAAGTAAAACAAAGGACCACTGTTACTGGGTCAAATGCCTTGGGAACCTTTACTGAAATTCTGATTTTTTTATCAATGATCCTTTTCTCTTCCAGGTGACGCTGCAAGTGTGACTCTACTAAGACAAGGAGCATAAATTGCCTACTACATTGACATGACCAATATGTGTCTGGATACTTAAACAGACCAAACAAGTTACGATCACTGTGAGTACCCTGCTAAAGCATTCTACCATTCTACGGCTGTCTTGTAAAGCTATTTAAGTTTGTGTATGGGTTGCACTTTTTAAAAATATTTTTAAAGTATTTTTATTTCCCTTATGTAGTCACTATGGGATGGACAATAATTCAGCCCAGTGTAGTTTGATGCAAATATAGTGCAGTAAATTGTATAACCTGTGAACAAGTGATTTTTAGTGGTTTTCTTTGATTTTGGCCAAGTGGGTACACTGTTCCCAGACCACATGATGATTTGTCTGTATGGTGAATAACGTTGTGTATAGACGTTGAAAAAGCTGGCATAGTGTTGCATTTACAGTATCAATTTTTTGTTCTCTTGTCTAATTAGACTTCTTTCAGCTCCTGCTGGTATAATTAACTGTTGTGTCAAATTGCCGCATGAATTAGAAAGGAGAACAGAACACATTTAGTGATCTGTTATGGCATTTTTTATTGTTTCTAAATCAACAAAGGGTTTAATGTTTTCTTCAGCATCCCAATCTTTTAATCATTATCATTATTAGTATTATACTACTACTATTCCTACCACGACTACTGTTATAATAATAATAATAATAATAATAATAATAATAATAATAATAATAATAATAATAATATTGTAATGTGCTTGGTGTTGTATTAGTATATTTTGGTCAAATACTTTTTCACAACCGCTTCAGTGATATATTGTTAAATATCATTTGAATAGTTCAATTATTTCACTGCAGGGCTCACCAATACTACATTGGTGCCCGCGGGCACTGGGTCGCCCCCAAAGGTCACATGAGTAGCCTGCAGGCTTGTTCTGCAAATAGCTTACAAGACATTGAACATTGGTGATTTTCTATGAATTTTACAAACAGTTATACATGTATTACATTTACATTACATTAGCTCCCAGTTTCAAAACGGTTGGTGACCCCCGTTTTACTGTGTACCTCTTATTATTTTATGTCACTAGCATTGCAAAACATGTCTTATAGCTCATGTTCTTCCACTGTGTTGTAATAAATAAAAATAACAAAAAGAAACAAAATAAATGCTGATAAATAGTATTAAGTGGACTGTATGCATATTTCATCTTAAAACATAACAACATCCTGTTCATTAAAATTTGAGATAAACAATTAATATGCCATTGTATTTTTGTGCAGCCCGGTTAAATGATACAAATCATTGAGGGGCTAAAAAAAAAAAAAAAAACCTCAACAAAATACAACACATTCAGATACACAAAGGGGTATTGGGTATTTCACCGTTTGCCCAGGCTCTTTCCCTTCCCAT
This sequence comes from Hippichthys cyanospilos, assembly GCF_059441005.1. Lineage (NCBI taxonomy): Eukaryota > Metazoa > Chordata > Actinopteri > Syngnathiformes > Syngnathidae > Hippichthys > Hippichthys cyanospilos. The sequence continues at coordinate 16,021,873 of NC_142382.1, forward strand.
TCTATCCATCACCCTTTTTTGTGTGGAAAATTGGCACCATTTACTAGTGTCACTGCAGCGCTTATTGTCTCCTTTTTTTTTTTTTCTCAGGGATAAAGCTGCCATAACATTGAAATGATCCTTGCTTGTTTCAAATTTACTTTCTGGAGGTAGAAAAACAGATAAGTGGTTCGAGTAGGCAGTGGCAAGTAGATGCCATACCTGGGGGGTGGGGGGATTACAATGGGTAGGACAGTTCGTAAAGAGATAAAAAGCAATCTGCCGGGGAAATTGGGTTGATTTCGTTCAAAAGTGTCAGGTAGGTGTTGAGCGCCTACAGGGTTTTTCCTCTGGGAGTGATAGAATGTTGTTAGATGTTGATTGTTTTCCAGAAAGTCAGACTGAGGGGCAACATTCAGCATGTTCTTCTTTAGAATGGAGGTTTAATTAGTGAGTAAACCACTATCAGACTTAACTCAGCTCAGATATGACATTTTACAGGGCTTTAACAAATTAAAGTGTGAGGTAATTTGAGACTAACCATATAAAGACAAATTATTGAGACATTAAACAATTTCATCTGCTGTATAAGGTATTGGTAAGGTACAGTACCAAATTTTTTTTCTTCCGGGAACCATCTTTACCAGATTTTTTTCTGATGTGTCTGTGGCAATGCTTTTCTGTTCATGTGAGGTGTGTGGTCGCTGATGTTGGATAAGAGGGTCTGACCCACAATCTTACAACTGAGTGGTACCCAACCATTCCTTAGCCCATCTACCCTGAAAACAATAAATAGCACCCCAAACAAAAGAATGTGATTCATTCTTCATGAAATCAGGTTAATATCGTGAAATTAAAATTAAAATATTCATATATTCTAATTCTTCATTTAACTCCCTATATATTCTAATATTATATTTTTCCCCTCCATATTTGGAAGTGGCTAAAAAATTACAAAGTTAAAACAATGTAATTGCTGCCAAGTTGAAATCCCAAATTGAAATTTTGGCACATTCATCTGTTAACGGTGTGCATCTGTAGCAGTCTCCCTTTTCATGACGTCATTTCAGTGTCCCGCTGACATCTAGGAGAATGGGCGCATGTGTTCATCTGCATGGGCGATACGGAGGCGGTACTCAATTAGTGACGCTAACAAATTGAAGCGTTTTAGAACCATGCCGTTTCCTCTGATCAAGAGGGGCTGCTACAGAGAGCACAGCAATGAGCAAGAATGCTCAGAGATGTGTGAAGGGAGGGAAACTCCACTTTGGGGGTTCTTGGTGAGGAAATAAAATTATAGCGTGGTTAATTACTCTAAAAAGTTGGATTTGCATGGTGCAGTCCCTTTAATGATTGAGCATAGGTAAAATTTGAATACAAAAAAAAAAATCATCCAATGTAACTACAATATATTCGAGCAAACAATAATGCAACGTTGTACCATAATGATGATTGACCTGACTTTGTAAAACTGGGAACATTTGTAACAAATGAGATCTTCCCAAAACAGATGAAGTGGAACAGATAATTCAAAATGCCGTGGTAAACTGACAATTTGGGGTGCCTAAGGGACAAGGACTGATTAAATAATTCATTTACAGATGATTAAGCAATATGACTAACGGCGCCTTGACAAAAGCTCATGAGGGTTTAGAAATACTTAAAACACTTGTTTGGCTCAAGAAGGTTTATGAAAACTTTGAAAGATTTGGTATGATAAATCTTAATTAACAAAAAGAGCACATGACACATGAAGTGACAACAAAAACTCTTCAAAGTGCAACTCAATGGTGAAAACGAAATTCAAAGCACTGTGTAATATTCTTCTTCCAAGCTCCGCAGCTGAACTTTAATTCATATTTTACAGACACAATAATAATCAGAACGCTATGTGAAGACTAGTGGCGGTTTATAAAATATGTAATTTTGGGGGGGGTTTCATGGCTCACTTTCTTTCATTAAATGTGACAGCCAGCCATATAAATTAGGGTCTAATTAAATGTAATCTTTGATTATGAAAATAGAAGTTGTTTTTGCACATATCTCACTCCCTGCACCAATTAATATTGGGCTAAAAATAATTAGGACTCCTACTCTGTTTTGAAAATCTACATTTAAATCTTAAAAATTACATTTTCAATTGCTACCGGTAATTTGATTATGCTATTTTCTTCTGCATGATGATTTGTATCGATTGTAGTCATCCTACCTGCCACGCTATCAATGTAACTGTGTGCAATTAATTGAACAAATCACTAGAAATCACAATGGGATTTGGGTGGGGGGAAATAAATAAAAACATTCTTTGGCTTTATACTGGGCTGGTATTGGCGAGAAGCATGGCTTGGAGAATATATAACCCAAATGTGTCTGTGTGTCATGAGGTCAGTTTCATGTCTGGTGAATCATGCACAGTCACAGTCTGACAAAACAGAGTGTCATGGCAGCCCACATTAATAATGTTAAAGAAAAAACAATCTATCCAAGCATAAAATACTTGGCCAAAATAAATGCTGCATTTGCAGTAATTTTCGAGAAAATGTGTGAGGCATTGTACAGTAGTTGCTTTCTTATTCAATCGATATAAAAGGCTGCTGAAAAAAAGCTGAGATCTGTAAATGCTCCTGCTGCAACACATTTCAGTTAGTCTGTGGAATGGCATGGCCAGCCAGGTTTTGCTCTTTGGGCCACCCTACATTATATCTAGCCTAATTGTTGCACAATTGCACCGGTGAAAATAGCTATCTATGCTCAAATAAAATGACAAAACATAGCTAAATGAGAAAAGCGACATAGCTACTTTAAGTCGGGTTCTGTAATTGTACTGCTTACCACCACTGCAATATCACCGGTATGCAAGATCAATCAATCAATCAATCAATCAATCAATCAATCAATCAATCAATCAATCAATCAATCAATCAATCAAATTTTATTTGTATAGCCCTAATGCAGTGGCATCACTGCAGTTTTATTATTAACACAATATAACTGTATTGTTTCAGTGTTCTCCAAACAAATCATGTACTGTATTATGTTTTAATGATTTTTTTTCTTTAATGAATTTAGCTATGTTAACGTAGTGAACTATCGAATTAGATATTTGAATAGACCGTATAATTCCCTAAATTGCTGATGGCGCCACGGCACATTAGCCTAATTTCTGTGTAGGCAGCAGAGGGTTCAAGTTCCTACTCATTGAGGGTGTGTATGAGTTAGAATGGTAGACGGTGTCTATACACTTCAGGGTGTGTTTCGCCTTTACCTTGAGCTCCGGACAACTCTGAACATTGCTATGGTCACGTTTACATTGCTACTGTTCAACACTCCCACAGTTCTGAACAAAGAGAGAACATGGATGAAGGTTTGATTCAGGGCTTGCTCATGTGTGAGTTTTTTTTTTTTTCTTTCTATTAGCATTTAAGTGAGGATGAAAATATGTTTGTGTCTGTGCTTGGATGCATACAGGAAAACCAAAATCCATTCACACAAATACCAATTATATTAGCATTATACTGGAAAGTTAACATGCATATTAAAAGTGTCTGCGTATATTTCCCTGGACATGATCACTTGCTATTTTCAAGTTCTCTTCATCTATTGAGTGAGGAATTGCACAATCTGAGGTGCAGGTCAGTGTCAATAATTATGAAAAGGAATCACACATCTTTGACTGTTTTGGCTGTAAAACCATGGGCATTATTGGATTAAAAAAAAAAAAATAATTTCCATGAATCATAGAGCAGAGAACTAAAATATGTATTTATTTTTTTCAGTGAGATGAAGTCCATGAGGGCATAAAGGGTGAGCACGGAGTAAATGTCAGTGGAACATGACACTTACAATGATGGCGCTCCTGGCAAATCATTGAAGCACTTGGTCATATTAGCCACTGGTGACTCCAGCGACATTTGCTGTTTTGCAATTTTAGGATGAAATTAAAGTGTCTCTGTTGTTGGCTGGCAACCAGTTCAGGGTGTCCCCCACCTACTACCCATAGACCGCTTGGATAGGCACCAGCAGGCCTGCGACCCTAATGAGGATAAGCGGCTATAGAAAATGGATGGATGAATTGAAGTTTCTCTCGGCTAAAGTAATATTAACTCAGGGGGTTGGGAGATAAAGTGGAGACTTACGTTACTCGTGACAACTATTTGACAAACCCAGTCGCACACATTTTGTAATATGTTGTCTTCTTGTTTACCTACTGTATGTAACATGCTCTCCATCATAGCAAAACATTCAACATTTCAAATTGGGCTTTGAGTTCAGAGCATACAGCTACTGTGAGTTCGGAGCATACAGTTACTGTAACAGATGACACAACTTGTTTGAAACCCGCCATGAAATGTTCAAATGTGGAACTAAAAAGACTACAGAGACAAAGATGAGGTGTAATTTAATGTGATGCATTTTAGCTGTGGCTACTTTTAACCTTGACAGTGGGTTGTTGTTCCCCCATTGTGTGTTTCATGGGTAATAAAATCAGTGAAAAATAAACAAACTCTTTACAACAGCTTTATTTCTTCTTGGCAGATTCCCAAGGTCACTGAAACTCCTACATATTATCAGAGAGAGCTTAGGAAAAAGGCCAGAAAAAGATTAGGTTCGGCTAAATATCAATGCTTATGTCCAACTGTCTTTAACTAAACTCATTTTGCTTCAGTTGTTTCCTTATTTTGACTTCAAATCCATTTGCTTAACTCAGTAATGGCATCTTTTAGTTGTTATAAAATGTTACTGTTTTGTGTTTAGTGAACGTAAACACAAAACAATTTTTCTACAGCATTAACACAATAGCATGCATGCTAATCAGATCTGGATATTGGCATTATTTATTTAAAAAAAAAAAAAAAAAGAGAGAGATCTTATACAGATTACAGAATTCAAAGGCCAGGCCTGCCAAAACGTATTGTTCCCCTCTAAATGAAATCCATTTTATATTTTAGGACCTGAGTGCTGGTGTTTTCAACCAGCCAAGACTGCAGTGCTCTCAGAGGACAAAAATCACAAACAATGATGCGTGCATGAACAATAGTGGAATGCTTTGAATATTGAATTCATCGTTAACAACTAGTGCATTGATCTCATCGCACCAGTATCATTTCAAGTGTGTGGACATCAGCTGCACATTGTGCTGAATTTTCTTGCACACAATGCTCTACAATCACAATGAGAGAACTGGGAATTAAAAGATGTTTCCCTACCACTGGCTACACAAGACAATCATGCTAGGTGTTAAGTGTCTCTCTTTCCTGTGACAAAGCCAGATGTTCATATTTGGCAGTTGTGTTGAAGATTAATGTGTTCATATAAAGCAGACAAATGACATACATAATGGTTGAACAGCATCAATATTCCAAATACAGGTTTCATTGTGGAGCCTAAATCAATGTATGTATATATAATGGAAAAATAATAATAAAAAGCCAAGCCTTGCTCAGCTATATTCTACTAAGCACACCTTTTCTCGGTCACCCAGTTCTCAGTATACTGCAGAATAAATTTAGCTTGATTCGTTCTCCAATGTGATGTAAAATTGCTTGGATAAAGAGTTGAGAGAGAGAGAGAGAAAAAAAACTATCGTCATTTGCATGAAAAGCCAACACCCAGAAATGATCCCTCAGCTTCCATGTAAGCATAGCATGTGTTATCTGCACTGTTCCCATGCATGCCGACAACTATGGCAGTCCTATCTGTCAATGTGCTCCGAACCAGCCACTGACTGCACAAGTGACCACAGATGTGGCAGTGAAGCTTCATGCGGAGCATAATCACTGTGTGAATTCGATAAAGACTTTTCTCATGGGCAATAGCAACAGCCTTGTGGAAAATGAGATTACACCTCTGCACAGAAGTTGCAGTGTGTGACGCACTTGCAGAAAGATGTTTGTCACTAAGAACCTGCTTTGTCTTTTCTCTTAGCGGAACAACTGTGTGGGTTTGGAGTTTGAGTCAGGGCATTTTACAACTGTAAAGTATTTATGGTACTTTTTGTCTTAATCTTTGAGTAAACTAAATGTTATCTTAAATGGTGTGGAAAATTAAAAAAATAACTTGAAAACACTGCATCCCTAACTGTAAGACCATTTGCACAGTAGAATGATATGCTACACCAAATGTTCTGCCTTTACCAATATAAAAATGTTCAGTTTTTATTGACACTGTCGTAAAGTTATTTTGCTTGAAATGTACATTGCTGTGAACATAGTTTGGATTTTTGTAGAACTGCACTTTATTATACTGTGAACTGACTAATATATCATGTAACGAATTAAGGTCACCAACAGGTCAGACACATCAGTCATTAAAAAGCAGCGAAGTTCTGCAGTGGTGTTAAATTAAAAAAGAAAAAAACAGTAACTCCAGGACAGTGTGAATTAATACTGAGATTTTTTACCACTGTAAAGGCAGAATATTAGTTTATCCATCAGCTTTTGTATTGGATAACAGTATATTGTGTAAATTTGAATACACTGGTGTAAGCAGTCATAGTCAGCTATTTTTCGAGGTCACTGTTTTGATGAAATATTAATTACAGAACAGGGGAACAAAATATTTCTAGTAATACAGTATTCCTTCTTTCATAGTGAAAATGCTTTCTGTACATACAGAATGTCGATGTTAAAAGGCGGGCTTGGGGTACAACGTTTCAGGTTCATTATTGCTTTCATCAGTGTCATAGTCTTTAAAGAGACCATAACATGAAAAGTCAACTTTTTTAGAGCTTTTACCCATGTTCCAATGTTGATTTCTCACCCCAAACACTCCCAAAGTATTTTTTTCCTTCATTTTTGTATTTTTAAGCATTCCATGCTTATTCTGCACCATCACACCCCCGTGCAGATGACAGTAGCTTGAAGTTCGCTTATGACGACAGGGGCCAGACAGGAGAAATTTGCAACTTCCCAGACTGCCTGTGCAAGAGAAAATACACGCTTACCTTATCCATGTCTTCTCATTTCGTTTTGTTTCTGGAGCTGAGGAGTAGAGATTTTGCATCGAGTTGGCCAAGTACATAGCAATGTTTCATTTGTTAGCTGGAACATCTTACTGTAGAAATGCTGAGGTGGCCAAAATGTGTGTTTGGGAGCACACAGGTTACTATTAGTGGAAGTAGTAAATAATTCACCCGCGGGTGGAACAATTTTTATGACTACTGTGTTCCCACTAGGACTGATTTGATAAAAGGAATGCATGTTAGGGAGGGTATTTTATTGACAATTTTTTCATTTAACTGTCAGTAAAAGGCCTGGTTTATTCATGCTGTTGAAGTAGTCGTAATCAGTCTCAATCGTGAGGACATGATCAGGCTGATGGACGGATGCATGTTGTGTGGCCCACTGCTTGAGCTGCGAGATGGCGCAACACGGTAAAAGCGAACGAGCCGTTTTACTTTCTGGTTAGAAAGCTCGGTACCATAAAACTCATATTTAATAAGAAATTAAATCGCTAATGTGCCCAAATGTAATTTATATGCACATATTACACTGTGGAAAGTACTTAAATATCATGTTACGGCCCCTTTAAATAGTCACAACAGGCATTAGTGTCATACAATGTATTCGTCATAGAGTTCATGATCAGAAAATTACAGTGGACTGTCAACTGCACAGGCATAATTAGGACCAGGAATAAGTAGCTTCCTGGCTGATAATTGTAAATGTAGTCGTCTTATCTTGGTCTTGATTCAAATCATTGGTAGCTCTTATGCTGGAGTCAGTGAGTTGATAATGGATGATATCTTAGAGTTTCAATAAACTGCAATAATGCGAAATTAGCGTTGGTGTTATGTATCCGGTGTGGAATTCAATATGCATGGTACCAACCAGTGCACTGCAGTCCATAAATACACCTTCTTCAGGTTAGTAGACATTTTCTTAAGTCAAGATTAATGTCATGGTGGCAAGTGCACATGTAGACACCATTATGTCTGAATACGACGTAAGGTGGAACAATATGCCGTTTTGGGACCAAATTTGTAATCTCAGGCAAGGCAAAGCTGCATTTATTTATTTATTTATTTTAATTCCTAGAGCTCACCAATCAGCAGCATGTTACTCTGGAAAGGTCACACTAACCAGCTCCAAAATAAATCATCATGTCTACGCCACGTTTGCCCATACACTAAGAAGTCATTTCTTTTGCGGGTGCAAATAGGCGCTAAGCTAGTTTGCACCACAAAAGTACAGATTTCATTTATGCCATGTGAGTCCATGCGGTGCAGCAAGCAAGATGTGTGATGCGAATCCTCTCCATGGTGAAAAATAAATGATCCTACTAGTGCTTTCCACGAAAGGCAAACCACAGGGTCGCGAACCATGCTAATCGCTAATGTGAAACGCAAAATCAGAAAGAAGCAAAATAAGTGTCTAAAGGAAATATTTAATATAATATTTGATATTTACTAAATATAAAAATTACGAGTAAAGTTATACAGTTGTTCTTGCTTTACTTAATCAAAAAAAAAAAAAAAAAACTGACGGCATTGTGAGAAAACCTTTTTATTGCCCTTGCATTATAAGATTAATAATTTTTAATGTTCGGATTGCATTGTCTCATATTTCATCATGTTACTAAATGTTTTAAATGTGCATTATGAAAATTGCACTGAAGCTTGATTTGGCGGTTAAAAAAGACAAACAGAAAAAGGCCAATTATCTGTCATAAAAATTACTATTCAATTTTTGCCTAAAATCCTTTTACCTTTATTATGGTGTTCGTTATGAGCAATCCTTGACAAGGGCACTTCCAGTGACATGTGTCCGGGCGTTGGACACTAGTGTAACTGGCACTTAGCCCCAGAACCCATTTTGTGATGTATTATGATAATCACTTCCTCACAGAAGATGATGTTTATCCCATATGATTTTATCAGGACTCATAGGTGGAGTTTACAACACATCCCGGGCAAGGAAGTGACAAAGCTGCAAAGATCCTATATTGCATTGGTCCCCATTTCACAAAGCGGCTTTAGAGAAAGCTTCATTTTCTGCAAGGAAGCCATAGTGTTGCTGAGGTGTATTCAGTGAAGCTTGAAGGACAGCATGATAAAAACTGTGTATTGTGATGTAACAGACATCTAATACATCCTCTTATTTGGTGACATTTGTGTGTTTGGCATTTGTACAATTATGGTGGTCCTTATCGTTTCAGTTAAAGGTTATTAAAAAAAAAATGCCGGTTAGCATTAACTATGAAAGCCAACTGATAAAAATGTCTCAATGATCAGCGTTTGGATGCTGTCAGCCACTTGTCCTTGAGATCAAATCATGGACATTTCTCAGGTGACCAGCATCAAGTTTCTTCATTAGATCGTTGCTATAATATTCCAGTCAGGGTGGGTCTATGTAGTGTTATTGTCTCTGAGGTAATCATGCAGTGCATCCTGGGAATGCTGGGATTGACAGCCTAAGAGCAGGCAGGGACCCGTTAAAATTGAGGCTTAGATTGTTCTTTTGAAGGGCGCTACTGTCGACAGAGAACCACCAGATGAGCCAGATATGGCCTACAAATCAAAGCACTGCACATTGGCTCATCACACTGACATTCTCTGCAAGATCACCGGGGATGAAGGAGGACGGGTGGGCGTCAAGACTGCGGCAAGTCTGAACGGAGAATTAGGTGTGTTATGAGCCCCCTGAGTGAGGTACGAGTGTGAGAAGAGAGTCAGTCTACAGCAGCAAAATAAAAACCAATATAATGTTATTCCAGAGGATGCGGGGGGGAGTATTTAAGTTGTTATAAATGGTAGTGATTAATATTCATATCAGTTTACGGCAGTCGCATTTTAACGATTGTGTATGAAAATGAGATCTTTTATTCCCTTGAAAACAAGTGTATAAAAAACTCTGATATATACCTGTGCGTGACTTTTCAGGTGCTCATACATGAATCTGAATTCAAATATTCTCATCTCAAGTCATGAATGCGAGTGCACAACGACTCAATACATCCACACTTATTTGCAAAGCAAACACAAAGATGCTCGGGGACTGTGTGGTTAGTAGAATAGCAAACAACTCGCAGGGCTGACTGGCCATAAACAAAAAAAAAAAGAAAAATACAGGCACACAATGCATGTTTAGTCATTCTGGAGATAGCGACTCTTGGGAGTCAAGGCCCTGCTGTGCTTTCTTAATTTTCCAAAGAACAATCTAACCTCCTCCACGCCCTACAATGTGCTTTAAAGAGATTTCCTCAAGATTTTGTTTGTGAAGCAGATACTTAATTCTAAATGTTGAAGTTGTAGCGGTTAATTAACATAATTGTCAAACAAATGTGTACTATATTAAACTGCAAGATTAATTAACATTGGGAAATACATTTTTATTACATTACATTTTGCCGTCAGAATTGTAGAAATTCAGGCATGTACATGTACATGTTCTGTAGTGTGAGCTTTTTGTTAATGTTATTGTGCATCCAAGCTCTACTATAAAAATACCAATTGGGATAATGCCATACAAAAACAATCCAACGCTCTTTACTGAATAATTTGTGAGACATTGCGTTATTGTATGGCAGAACTATTACTAGAGCAAATTGGTCATATTTGCCCTTTACTCTGCTTATTTTAAAGTGTACATTGAAAAAGGACATTTCATTCAATGCTGTGACAAATGACTTTTTAACCCAAGCACAATAAGAATCTGCATTTGTGCATTGTATTTATAGATGGAAAATTGGCTGTCCTTCATATTACAATTGTATTGTGAAACTGCAAAATCAGACATCATCATCAGAGTGAGCCTACACTGTTCAAATTACACCAACAAAAACAACACAAATGAACCCTAGCATACCCCTTGTCAATAGTAACAACTTTAGGAGATACATAATAAAAGGTCATACATAAATTAACAGTAGCATTCCAATTATCCATCTGACTGTTCTCTGAATTGTTCACCCTTACTGGGGCTGATGGTCTCTCTGTTTTTTTTGTTTGTTTGTTTTTTACGGTGAGAGGCAGTGTACATTGCGGAACTGGTCACCAGCAGAGCACAAATAACCAATGTTTTTATTTTGTCAACTACCATGCTGCAGTCTAGTATTTACACTTATGTAGTTTACTTTTAAATGCAGGAAAATGAGGATTGTTTCCTGTGTTATATGTTGTACTTAAACACTGACCTGTTGGATAAGTGGCACTTAAAGTTGGCATCTAAATCTTGGTAGTTGACTCTGGGTATATTGTGTTTAATGACTATTCACACAGTAAGCCATCCAAATATATTTAGTAATACTCATTCATTGCATTAAAAAGCTTTGCAGGGGGTACTTGAAAACATTGTATCATTGATTTGACACACTAAAATCGACTGTGCTGCAGTTTAAAGTTCTGGACAATAAATTATTAAATGTTTTCACTACACCTGCAATGTCCTCATTTACCCTGAGGTGAATAAATATCCCAAGTTGGAAAGCACTGCTTCAGGCCAGAATGGTCGCATAGTGAATGTGGTGCATTATCAAGCAAAATACATCATCGTACCATTAACAACATTTAGAGTGAAAACAAAAAAAGTATTTGGTATTGGTCCTCGAGGCTGCAAGTATTGGGTTCGCATATGAAAAAGTGGAATTGAAGCATCCTCATTTTTGTTGTGATTGCACTCGGGATGGCAGTGTATGGCATACATAAACTATGTCAATATTAGATTGGTTTGTATTAACACAGAGGGATGAACTATTTTCAAAAAAGAGTTTCTGTTCTTTTTGAAAAGAGAATTGGTAACAAAAGTACAGTACTTGCAATATTTCAACGGTACTACGAAATAGGACACATTTGCAATTGTACTATTTTAGCAAGAAGTATGAATTCAATGCACATGATTTGCCTTCATGGGCAACATAAAATGAGAAGGCGGATCAGATTTAGACCAGAGGCATTCACTTTGACACCTGCGTTTTAAATATAATAAATATAATCAACTATATTGTGTATGGGCTCTTTGACATTCTTTGTAAAACCTTATGAAGTGTTCCTTTGTCTCAAACAGTTTGAGAGACGTTGAACTGTTTGTAAACTGTAAAGAGAGCAGCAAAATCATTAAAAAAAATATTAATTCACATAAAAAAAAAGATACGTCTCAAATGAAATGCTTTCTGTAATATGGAAAAAGTTTGCAAAAATAGAAATAGCCATCATTTCAGAAATGGGGTGTGCACTAGTTGCGCCTCGGGTTGGTCCGCTCAAGATGGTCTTTGATATATATGAACATCAGAGGCCGAATAACACAGGCCACTGTGTATAAGAAACATTTAACTTTCCCTAAAGGCTCTCCATTAGGTAGACCTACACACAGGGCACAACACCAAGCTAGGTGCTGACAAATTGGACGAGCCCTCAAGCAAGCTGCTGGCTAATAGTGCCTCTGGTCACCCTTTGGAAAAGCCTTGCGACAACTCCGTAGAATATTTTCCAGCCACAGGCTTTAGCCGCAGATAGATTTCCATTGCTTGGCATATTTCTAGGAACATGTTAGAAATGCATACGCACACGTTTGATAGATGAAAATTGTGTTTGTAGCGCATTCAGCAGATGTGCTTACACTGTCAGACAGTTGAGAGCACATGACTATTTTACGATTTTTAAGTCTTTTTCTTATAATTTGCTATTTTGTTTTTATTTATTCAAAATCGTCAGGCTTGTTAACCACACTGTTTTCTGTGGCGCACCAAATTTATAAGACATATTCATTTTCCCTTTACAGGGACTTTACCGTCATATCAACAAAAGCTAATAATTTGCTGATACACAGCACATATTCATATTTTCTAAAAAGTGTACCAAAAATCCTATAATTTCTTTGAATGGATTATATAAGCATTGAGATTGCTTCCAGCTGCTTTTATGTAAATGATCCCCCAAAAAAAAAACAATAGGTATGCGGCGATAGCAGCTGAACTGGAAATTGTGAAGAAAAATCTAATTTATTTTTCATAGACTGCAGAGATGGAACGTTGTATGTCATGCTATGTTGCAATTCAATGTTATTCCCTGGAGTAGAAAAGATGAAACAATAGCATTGAAAGGTATGGAGAAAGTCTCCTGCATACTCATCCTTCACTGAGAGACAATAATAAACTATCACAGTTAGACACCTGGTGCACCGTCTTACTTGGATCCAGGTGCTGGATGACAGTTTTCGTATCTGGTGCAATAAGCAATTACTATAAAATTCTGTTTTTAGTGATGTTGGGTATATATTGTCTAAATCATGGTACCACCCTGTATTATTTATGGTTGTTTTCCACAGCATCTATGTAATAGGTGTTTGTATGCTAAATGCAACCCCCCCCCCCCCCCCTCCAAAAATATATATATATCAACAGCACTCTGTGTGTAGAAGAACCTGGCAACAATAAGGGCTCAGTGTTAGTTTAATGCTTTAACTGTCATTGAGTTCGTATATGCAGTGCATTGTTGTGTTTGGTAGGGTTTTGTTGTTTTTTTGGGTTGTGGGCTTTGTTCCATTTGTTAAAGTCAGGTTTCTTTTCCACTCGCGTCTGCCTTGATTGTCTCGTTAATTTGATTTCGACGACCTGTCTGGTTACCTGTCCCTACCAGTTCTGTTTGAAAAACGTATACAGTAGTGGATATATGGGTACAGTATAGGGGTGTCAGCTGCTTTTGTCAAATATGAGTGGACTACACTAGTGAGTCAGTGTGTGATTTGTGCCATATATTCTACAAGAGGATCTCTATTCCAGATGGACAGATCTGAGATCTGAGAATAAAAAACGAATATTAGTAGAAATAGCATGGACTGAAGGAAGAACTAAGTAAAAGGCGAATCGAGAAGGAAACACTTTTGACACGAATGTTTTTGTTGGAGAGAGTACAGTATGATTTGAAGGTATCTGCAAATTTTCTGACAAATTCATCCAAACGTCTGAGAAATGGTGACTAAATATTGAAACATACACTTTCAAAGTCGGCTGTAACATATTATATTGAATCGTCAAACCGAATCGTCCTACGTGTGTTTTGCAACCCAAGTACTGAAAAGCTGTATTGAATCATTTTTTATAGAGAAGCACACTTTTCTATCTATCTATCTATCTATCTATCTATCTATCTATCTATCTATCTATCTATCTATCTATCTATCTATCTATCTATCTATCTATCTATCTATCTATCTACACACACCTACTTTTTATCTTAAGTGGACTGACAGTTGAAATATTGGATTTTGGAAGTACAGTGCTTTAGCAATGTTCTTTTGAAAATCTCACCTTGTCAAAGGAAGTAATGAGCAGTCGATGAGGATCAATACGCGGATTTCAAGAGAAGGCAGTTCTGCTGCTTGGACTGCACACACTCCTGCTGAAACACTTCCACTTTAATCATTTGACTCACTTGATTCCAGTCAGTGAATCCATCCTCATACCCACACTGCTCATTAATTTCACATCAAACGGAATGAAATATATTATGCATTATTATTATTATTATTATTATTATTATTAAGAACAACACATAGTAGTAACATAGTTTTTGGCCCCTTTGAGACCACAATTGTGAATGTGGTTTATTTCATGCTGGAATCAATAATGTTGTGCTCAATTTGTTTGACGTTTCTGCTGTTTTACCTCCAAGGCAATACAGTGAAATGCACCAAACATGGTGAACAAGTATAGGAAACAAATAAAACCATTAACTGATCAGCCAATGTGAAAAACAGTCCCATTATATACAGTAAGTCTTTTAGATGCCAAATAAACCCAATATTCTTCTAGAGACACCATTATTTGTGTGCTCCGTTTCAGCCCTCAAACGTCTGTCCATGACCTTATGCCCTAACCTGGACATGCACAGAACATATCAATTAGCTATTTCTTAACATACTTTGATATTTATTGCTCGGACAAGATTAAAAGGGACATTCTCTGTGTTTGTTTTTTAAATCAGTTTGGGTTTCTTTAATATTTGATTGCTAAAAAGATCAAAATGGACTTAAGTCACCCTATGAAAACACACTCCCTACAGCATGGAACAACATTTTATCTAATGTCCCGGACTTGAATATCGACTAAATGAAATGAATGGCAGTTGTTCTGAATGCAACACAAGGAAGCTTCACTAATCAAATGTTCACTTGTTTTGTTTTTGTATTTTTGTAACTTGAAAAACAAAATATGATGAACATTTATTCTGGTATTTCTGAAATGTGCCCACACGCGCACACATATACACACACACACACACACACACACACGCACGCACACACACAGTTTTTTTCAGTTTTTTTTTTTTTTTTAAATCATAGTGGGGACATGCCATTGACATAAAGCAGTTTCTAGACCCTAAACCTAACCTTAACCATCCTTAACCAACCTTAACCAATCCCTAACCCTAACCCTTACCCTAACCTCAACCTAAGCAATTCAAACATATACTCTAAAAGCAAGCTCCTTGACTTAACCCTCACAAGACAGGTTGCCAAACTCTTATACTAAGCTCAACCAAAATTACATTCTAATCTATACTCTAAAAGCAAGTCTAGACCCTCAAAAAGAGGTCTGAACTTGCAGGGTCCCCACAAACCAAGTGAAACCCATTTAAATTTTTGGTTCAGTTCACAACCACAAAATAAACTCCAGAGCTGAATTTGGTTTTAATATTTAATTGGTCAGGTTGACGTGACCTACAATTTTGCTAATGAGCAAAGCTGTATTAGCTTGTTATTACTGTTTTACTATTTTGAATGTAATTTATCATTGTCATTACAATCATACCAGGTTATCTTAAACAATCAGTCAGATTCAAAAATAGAATTAGAACTAGCCAGATTAAAATTTGTTCAGAGGGATAAAATGTATTACTCATAAAGAGGGAAAACATGATCATTCCTTTTATTGCCATTCTTCTGATTGCATTGGTTTCACCTCAATTATTTCATTAAAAAGAAGCTGACAACCTTCATTTTATCTCAATATGCATCCTTTCTCTGCATGGACCCATATCTCATTGACTGTAACAGTGGTCTGAAACTCACGACTCAGGGGCCAGGTGTTGCCTATGGGATATTGCATGCCCTCTACTTCACATCAAAGTTTAATGTTAGTGCAGTACTGCATTTTTTGCCATGTTGTTGCCACTGGCTTGTGTTGGTGTGCGTGTGTGTGTATGTGTTTTAAACACCAAGGGCTACCTCAGTTCAGGATCATGATAGTTTTTAGTGAAATGTAATTTTCAAGTGACACAAAGTGCAATGAAAAGATACTCTGTTCCCCATTCCCAGTCATGACATTTTTAAAATGAAGACAGTGGGCTAGGCAGTTTTTTTTTTTTTTTTAAAGCACAGGGCACTCTGACATGCCTTGTATGCACAAAGAAAGTTGTGCTGCTGAAGAAAATCAGTTGCCATTGCTGAACGTGCTGACGATTTGTGTTTTACCTCGTTTACTTATTCATAATGTAAAATTAAGAGCAATTGGGGGTTCGGTATTTTGCTCAGGGATGCTTCAATGTCGTCACAATTGCCGCATATCAAGCCCACACCTCTGGGTTGAGAGACAACAACTCTTCCACTGAGACTTGCTGTCCCCTTTAAGAAATGAGAGAAGCTGCTCGTAATAAATGATATGCCGTGGTTCTTACATCAGATTAGTCAACTAATCCCGAGTACTGTCTGAGATTAGTTGACTAGCAAAATAATCATCATAATCAATCATAATGCCTCATTGAATGAAGGGAAATTCATTTTCAGTGGCATTCCTTTAATAGGCGGGGCCTGGTAAGACATCATGTGACATTGGCAAGTCTCTGTGTGAACGTGTAAGATTTATTAACTATACAAAATACGTACCAGAATCTATTTTATTTAGCCAGAAAAAGGATAGATGGAAATTAATTATGTAATAGTCTTATTAATTCACCCAATGCGAGGTATGTATTTTCACATTCTTTTTTTAAGAGTTTGGACATTAAATCTCAGATACTTAAGTATTAGAATGACACTTAGTACATTAAGGACATTAATATCTGGATAATAAAGTATTAAATTGATACTTAAGTATCTGCGATTGAATGTTTGGACTCTTAAAATAATGTGAAAGTACATCCCTGGCATTGAATGAGTTAATGTATTGATATATTACCAATTACTCACATTGAAAACAGCATGAATAATGTAAATGAAGCTGAAATAAGCTTTTTTCACTATTGGCATTTCAAAATCAGTAAAGCCCCATCTCCAATTATGTTATCTACCCTACTGCACTCCACTCGACAAAATTACAATTTCCCCTGAGACGTCTACCCGCTCTTCTCTACCCTACTCGCTTTTTCTGGTACCTGTTGCAGTGTGGTTCCAAAAAAGGTAGCCAACGTGACACAAAACTTTGGAGGCTATTGATTGGTCCGAGACAGATTTGAATATGCAGCACAGAAAACTGCACTTGGAAAATAGCCACCAATGACAAAGAGACAAAAAAGAATGAAGCTGGAAGATGGACTTGGTAATGCAGTATTCCAAAACAGCCACGATCCAAGCACCAAGGACAATAATCCTTCCGCATGCTTCATTTTTGGTCCTTATTGTATACAGCATGCACATGATACTGTCGCCATTAACATGCTCGCAGAGATTGGCGATCCGGGTGCAGACGCAATGTCTTCTGGAGCAGAGTGCAGTCAAGTAGCGTAGGGCAGGGTAGAAACTGTCGCTGAGGACGGAGCTTTAGTGTTGTGCAAACCAGGTTCTCACGAGCTACTGTCCTGCATGTTTCTGATCTTTCTGTCCTCCAGCACACCTGGTTCAAATGATCAGATCATCAGCAAGCTCAGCCGAAGCCTGATAACGACCCTAATCATTTGAATGAGGTGCGTTGGACATACAAAAATATCAAAAATATGCAAGGGCCCAGGAAATTTGAATGCCCGTGGTTTAAGGCAGTGGTTTCCAACTTTTATATCACCATGGACTGGTCGACGCTTGAGATTTGTACTGTGGAATGGGGCGGAGGGCGCAAATTACATCGTCAGTCATAAAACTTAATTACAAAAGCTATTAATTTCAAGGGAAATAAGTGTCACTGACGAAAATGTGAACGAGCAAAATGAATACAGAGCAATGCTATATAACAGGATGAAGATAAGAACTAATATTAGTTAGCATATTATAGGCACAAGTTGTTGGATCAACAATCAAACCAATTTTAGGCATGTTTTCATACGTCAACATTCTTACAAAGCAAGTACAACTTACAGACAGTGATGGGGCTGATTTCACAGAGACGAAACAGAGTGTATGTCACTGACTGACTGCTCTCAAAACCACACCATCCTTCTCCCATCCTTCTCACTACAAATTGTAATGTACAGCTGCCAGAGGCAGCGCCAAAAAACAAAAATCAAGCCAAACAAAGCACAAATGAATGAACTGTTGAACGGAATCTGTTCCTAAACATTATTTCGGGTGTTGCCCACACAGTCCATGGATCAACTGGTACCGGGCCGCAGGGGTTGGGGACTGTTGGTTTAAGGGAGGCAAATGATTAAAATAAATAAATAAAAAACCTCAAATAAGAACTGACAAAGTTACACGTAACCAGGGCTCTCACTAATGGGTGGTAGACATCTCCGGTTTGCACCTGTTATCCGTGCCCCCGTGAAAACATAGCGAAAACACAGTGGGCCATCGTGTTACAAGATTAATCCGTTCCACGGTTGGGCTCGTAAGGCGAATTCACCGTATGGCGGGCAATCTACGTATGTTAAATAGCTAATAAAGACATCAAAATTGTACATACATACTAAAAATTGGTACCAAAATAGTATAGTAAGTGCTACGTATATATAATATAAATATATACAATCAGAGAACATCATAAATAAATTATAAAAAGGATTTATTTACCTTTGAGTGGCGCTTGTTATGCCCATATTCCCTAGTAAGGGTAGCCTAGGCTAGACTAGCTTCATATTTCTTGATTATGTCCAGCTTCGTTTCCATATGAATGATCTTCTTACTTCTCTCTTTAACATCACTAGCAATCTTGGGACCCGTGGCTAACACATTCAAGTTTGAATTAAGCAGTAAAATGCACTATAAATACTGTTTTGTAACCACTCACGATAGAACAAAGCTTTACCATTCCGCCATTTTGAAATGAGTGAGGCCGACCAATAGCAGACCAGCATCTCCGTGAGGAGACGATGACTAATAGCAGACCATTATAGTAGTGTTGTGTTGCATGGAGGCAGTTAGGCAACAGAACAGAAAATAAGTGCAATCACTTAAAAACAACAAAAACAGGCAAGACAACACAAATACAGCCACCCCCCTAGACTCATGACATATAAGGCTTTCCTCATCCCTGAGTTCCGTTAGCCAATATTCTGAGAATTTCATGATGACAACTTGTTTAATCATGTCTTTTGTTGTCTCCCTCAAAATGAGTGTTACTCTCACACACTCACGCACGTTATGTGCTTAACTAGTGTTTCCTTGGGAAATCACTAATTCATAGTAATGAGTTTGAAGAAAAGTTCAGTTAATTGTGCAATCATCAGTGCATGCTGGTGCATCTGTGAAGTGTGCACACATCGGAATGTCAACACACATAGTCTTCCAAAAGCTGAGCACATGACAGAGGAACTGGCGCTTCCTGCTTCTCCACGTTCTGCAGTCTGTCAAAATTTAAACGTAGGTGGTATGGTCAGACTGTGTGTTTCACTTGAGGAAAAAAAAATGTTTTTCTATCTTGTTTGTGCAAAATTATGAAAGCTTCCACACACGGCGAAAGACTGCCTGTAGGCCTCCGTATACAATGTGTTTTGGAGTGGCTTTGCCGTTGAGCCAGTTCTGTATGTTGGCACTGCAACAAAGATGATAGATGAAGCTTGTTACTCACATGTGATTTGCATCATTCCCATCA
Organism: Hippichthys cyanospilos; assembly: GCF_059441005.1. Taxonomy (NCBI): domain Eukaryota; kingdom Metazoa; phylum Chordata; class Actinopteri; order Syngnathiformes; family Syngnathidae; genus Hippichthys; species Hippichthys cyanospilos. The sequence goes on from NC_142382.1 coordinate 16,041,745, forward strand.
TTGCCACAAAGATGACGTGGGAAACAATCATAACCCCCCCCGTGCTTTTTCACAGCAACAAATCACATTCTGTCAAAAGCTATCTGAAGTTGTCCCTCCTCTCATTCATTCTTAGCCTCGCAGGCATAGTTGCAGAAAAAAAGAAATGTGTCTTGACGCTACCGATCCACTTTCCCTCGGCCTCCCTCTGCTCCAATCGACCTTCCTCTGCAGCGCGATCCATTTTCTCTCCTCAATGTTCCTAGGCTGTACTTCTCATTTTCCTAGTCTTTTCCCTTCTATTCTCTCCACTATATCCCAGTCCCTCTGCTTTGCCTCCTCCCTAATGCATGACTGTGCGTTGCGTTGCCCCTTCAGGCTATATGTGGGATGGTGTTGTAGGCTGGCAGTCTCTGATAAGAGGGTGAGTGAGCTGGCTCTCTATTCCTTCGCATTTTATTTCATTATTTAATTATTTCAAATTGGTTTTATGTTCGTTCAGGAAGACTTTTTTATGTTTAATTTTAAAAACAGACATGGAGATCACAAAGCTAATGCATAAGCTGTGTTTGACTTCCGTTTAAAACAGTTCTCATTACTCAGCACCAACTTCTCACATTGAGCAATACGTTACAATTTTGCCCTGTATTCTCCTAAAACGAGGCTTAAGTGATGTATTCAGAGTGCTGCTGTTGAGTGCCTTGTCACCCGCAGAGAGCCAATGTGTCTCCCACAGAGGACGCCATCATGCACCCAGCACAAACATGAACGCTTAACTTAAGATATCTTGTATATATTTTGCCATGGTTTATACTGCCTCTTATCAATAAAGAGCAACACCCTGAATACAAGTACATACAACAACTCAAAATTCAATGCTTACAGGACAACTTGCATACACACAAGAACAGGTATAAATCAATAGCACCGTTCCTTATAAATGACACAATAATTGTCACAAAACAAGCAAAGTTTCAGTTATGCAGTGTTGCCTTGAATTACAAGTGCGCCACACTATGAGTTTTCATGTTCATGTTTCATTTTCATTTTCATGTACATGAAATAAGTGGTACATAAGTGGTAGTGTCTATTATATACTAAGAACAAACAATCAATTTAGTGACGAAAGGATCTTTGTCGAAAAGTTGTGGCTAGCAACAATGCAGTAATATAATAATTACACGGAGTGGCTTCCCTTAGACCTTGCAACATTCTAAGAAGTTGTAGGATAGATGAAGGTCTAGTGACTGTCTAACGCAGGGGTCGCCAACGTGGTGGTAGCCCCCAAAGTTCACGCGTAGCTCGTACACCTGTTCTGCAAACAGCTTACAAGAGATAGAACATTGATTTTCGATGAATTTTAAAAACAATTATACATGGATTATATTCACATTACATATTACTCTTGATTTACATATTTACTGCAGCTGTTATTGTGAAAAATCATTACCATGATTGCTGATCAGTGTCACATAAACTGGTAGCCCTTCATATTGAAGTAGCTCTCAGTTTCAAAAACGTTGGTGACCCTGGTCTAACAGTTTTTGTTGTTTTGTTTTGTTTGGGCAGTTGAGCCTGGATGGACAGCAGTTTAGCAAAATTTCTCAAATATTTAAAGAGGATGTTATTCTCATTAAATTCTTTTTCTTTAAATTCTATACATATGGTTCTATGCACCTCAAGTATCGAAACATTCTCATTAAAATTGCTTTGGTGGAATATGACTCAAGGTGCAAAATTCATGTTTTTATTCATGTCAGAGAGCTGCCTTTTTGTCAGTTGTCAACTTAAAATGAAAGCCCATTTGCGCGGGACGCAAGTATCGGCCTACCATGTCACCCCTGTGAGCATCCTTGCCAGTTTGGGAGCTCTTTTCAGGGGATTCCGTTTTGAATTTGTGATGTTCTCTTTGAATATTTCATTTGTGGAGCTCTTTGAGATGCTGTTGTGATTAAGGGCTATATTACATCAATTTGACTTGACAAAACTAAAAAAATAAAAAAATAAAAAAAATAGGTGAGGTGTGATTGGTCGTTACCTGACCCCTGAGCAATTGTGACAAAAAGAAGTAGAATTTAGTCCTCTAAAGCAGATATCTTGTGTGATCGCACACAATCTCAAAAGTATCTAGATAAGCTGACACTTGCGGGTATGTGCCAATGGTTGCCGGGTGTTTTTGAAAGAACTGGAGGTGAAAGAAATGTAATGTCAGCAAAAAAAGACATGCTTAGGAAATTACATTCTGTTGTATAGGGAACTTGCTTTTACAGTATACATTGTCAGGCATTGGGCAGGCTTCACCACTGCTTCCTTGTTTGTCAGACAGGACCTATCTTTGATAATGCAACAATCTGTTCACAACGCATACCACGAGGTTATGAGGTCAAAAGACACAGCATTGTGTCTAGCTTTTCCTATACACAAAGTTAGTTAAGAATGTTGGCCTGCCTTATTTTGGACAATATTATTGAGACAAATACACTATTCCACAACATAACGATAATATAATACAATCTTATAAGACATAAGATAGCCAGGCTGCTAAAGTAACCCGTAAATGACCAGAAATATTGGAGGAGATGCACAATTTGCACGAGACATGCACAATTGTTGCTCTGACTTTGAGATTGTTCTAGCATACAATAGATGACGTATTTTCTGCACTATAAGGCACACCGGATTATAAGGCACACCCTCAATTAATGACATATTTTAAAACCTTTTCAATCACAATATAGTAATACTCAAAGTAATTACAATAATAACTCTAGACTCAATATCATAATAACTCAATGTCTATATGACCAACCTTGTTCAACTCTAAACACACAAAACAAACAGGTAAAGCTTACTTTATTAGTTCATTCCCGATCTACAAATCCCAATCTCAATATTGATCCATATATAAGGCGCACCTGATTATAAGGCGCACCATCAGCTTTTTTTTTTTTAAAAAAAGGCTTTTATGTGTGGCTTATTGTGCGGAAAATACAGTACACTTTATGGAACCAGTGTATTTTTTTCTTACGTTTGTTTGTTATCATGCAATACAATAGTTATATTTTACCTCATTGAAAGGGCTTAACAAAACAAATGGGCAAATTGTTATCTAAAGTGCATGTTAAATCCCCCTAGCTGTAACTGCTATAGAATCAATTGAACAAAAACCAATAATGATAAAAACAATTGTGAGTGAAATGCACAAGTGCTACTTTAATGTTGGTCTATAGGTTAGTATACTCTAGAAAGTGGGTCTACAGAGTTGTATTTTTTTTGTTGCATTACAGTATACCCACCATACATACAGTATTTTGTGAAACTGCAGAAATGAGGAACATGACCGGCATGAGGTTGCCAGGATGCTGATATCGAAAATTTAACCTAAACCGAAACCTGATGTATTTCTCATCCAGGCTGTGTTCCTTGTTGACGGAATTCCAGTGAGCTCCATGGTGGAGTATGTTGAAGAATTGGCTGTATCATAAATAAAAAAATCCAAGTGACAATTTTCTCTGCAAAAAAAAAAAAGGAAAAAAAACTGCTAAAAACCACTAAAATGCTGTGATAATGCTAATGTTATCGTATAAGGCAATACAGATCAAGAGGGAAAAGTACAAATAACTGATAAAGCAGAGCTGTCATGAGCTGCAATTAAATCTCAGGTAAATGAGCTAAGCTTAGTCACAGAACAAATTCCACTGATAAGTCGAGGTATAACTCTATTAAGAAATGATGGCACTTAAATGGGAACTCAAGTGTGATTGATGAAATCGCAATGAACGAGATGGTGGCTAATTGTACAAGTTAAACGATGCACTGACTGACATGGTGCTTTGTATAAAAAATACAATGTAACAGATTTAGCTCATCCGTGATCGAGGTTTGAAAAATATGGCTTTGCAACATTCACGTAAGGTTCTATTTTGTTATTCTTTGCTGCTAGTATTTTAACTCTAAGAAAACGTGTTCAACTTTAGGATTTAGGTGTTCATGATGTTGCCATAAGGATAGAGGACCCTTTATCATGATAATGTGACCAGCTCTTGCAAAGTCTGGCTTCATACTTTACTTTTATCACTAAGAGTGAGAGGACACTACAGTAAATCTAAGACAAAAGTGTTGCTACAGCTGAACTCTCTTTCTTGGAACTTTGGAATTAAAAGCTTTCCTCAGTGGACGTACATTGCAAACATACAGAATGCTAAATTCGACTCCTGGGCCTTCTTAAGTAAAACAATGCTTATCCCTTCTTAATGGAAATATCTCCCAGGTCACTTTTTTACTGTTTTAATTTAATGTTTGACTTGGTTGTGAGTTTAGAGTATAGGGAATAAGAGTATTTTTCATTGCACAATTAATTCCAAATGTGACTCAGGGGAAAGGGTCATACTGATAACTGTAATCATCTCTGTGTTTGGCTCCCTATGGGAGGGTGAAGCATCATGAACCACCCATTGATTGAGGCTTTGCTAATAGTGGAAGAGGAGGGATGCCAGACTGGCTGGCTTCATCACTTCTATTGTATGGATCCTTTGCCCTTCCGGATTTGTTTCAAAATATCCACAAAACTCTACACTTACACAAGATACCCTGCAAGACACATACAATGTCAAAGCATGTCACATTCTCTGACCATTAACATTTTTGTAAAGAATAACGTGGCAACAGGAAAGTCATCTTTTCAGGTTTTGGGTAGGCATATTTTTTAGTCTGAATAACTATTATGACAAATGAAAACAAGAAAAAGCACACAAGAAAAAAATCCGCACGAGAAAAAAGGAGCAAAATAATATTTCCCTACCGGAAGTGATTAGTGTGGTTTGGGTACAGGGGGGCGTGGACTCACGGCTGATTGGATGATTGGGCGGCATGGCTCTGTGGTAGAGTGGTCATCTCCCAGCCGAAATGCCGTGGGTTCAATCCCCCGACCATCAAGACCATGTCTAAATGTCCTTGAGCAAGACACTGAACCCCCAGTTGCTCCTGATGCTGCGTTCATCACTAGGTAAATGACTAGTTAGTGGAAAGCGCTTTGAGTACCTAAGGTAGAAAAGCGCTATATACTGTAAGTGAAAGTCCATTTACCATGACAGGGGGCAACTTGATTGGTAGTATACAACGTGAGTCATTGAGCAGGATCGTATTCTTATTGTTTTTTTTTGTTTTGTTTTTTAAATGAGGACTACCAGGCGAATTAGTGCAGCGTCTGTGATTATGCGGAAGCTATACTGGTCTGTCCGTCTACCAGTCTACGTTCTTGCCCTCCCCAATGGTCACGAGCTGTGGGTCATGACCGAAATAACAAGATCCTGGATATAAGTGGACAAAATGAGTTTCCTCAGCAGGGTGTCCGGTCTCTCCCTCAGAGATAGGGCGAGAGGCTCAGTCATCCGGGTGGGGCTGAGTGCCAGTACTCCTCTGCGTTGAGAGGAGCCAGTTGAGGTGGTTGGGGCATTTGGTGTTGATTCCGCTCTGGCGAGATGTTCTGGGCATGTCCCACTGGAAGGAGGGCCTAGAGACAACCCAAGACAGGCTGGAGAGACTATTTCTCTCATCTGGCCTGGAAACGCCTGGGATCCTCCTGGAGGAGCTGGACGAAGTGGCTTGGGAGAGGAAAGTCTGGGCTTCCCTGCTCAAGCTGCTGCCTCCACGACCCGACCCTGGATAAAGCAGCAGTTAATGGATGGGCAGACGGGTGGATTCCAGCAATTCAAATGTTGTATCCGCTATCAAAGAATCGTTACCCTGTCAAATTGCTTCCCAGGGGCCAGTCAAAACAGGCATATACAAATTAAGCACAATATTGATTGGCACCATTGCTGGGGCAGCGTTTGGCTCTGCTTATTATACTTTTGCGCATTGAGTTCCCGTCAGCAAGTGGTGATGAGGTTTAAGTGTCTGCGGTTAAGATTTTTTTTTTTTTTTTTATATACCTTTGTGTAGGGTACAGACAGACAGACAGACAGATGCAAACCAAGGAATCGAGAAGTTGTTTTTTTTTTTTTTTGTAACCAGAACAAAATGTAAATGTATACAATGATACAGAAAATTCAACACATTCAACAGTACAATTTACATGATGACTACTTTGGTGCACTGAGGACAGAAACAATAAGAAACATTGATTTAATCTGCCTGCTGTTTAAACTTCAATCTTCTGAGCAACCATACTAGTCCTAAGATGAACAGAGGCCCAGCAATGATACATTTGTTACTCCAAATGACCTTGCTCTCCAAAAAGAATGACTTGTGCTAGTTCACCAAAAGATTAAGCAATTGAGGTGGTCAAGCGTTATCACTTATTATTGCCTTTTTTTATAGTAAGAAGGTTTACACAATTGGTGAATGATTCTTTTTTTTTTAATAAACTATTCAGTCTAAATTCATCATAGCACAGGGGATATGTTTAACATCAGCCATCAGTACGCTTCAGTACCACACTGCTGTGGTCTACAGATACTTTTTGTCTTCAATAAAAACATTTAAAAAGTACCCTATTGGAACCTTTTTCTTAATTGAAGCCACTATTGGTACTGAGAGATCTGTTTGTCTTTGTGATCAATTAAATTGTGTATTCTGCTACATTAGGTTGTTACAGTATCTCGCCAACTTGCAAATTACAATTAACTTGCCATTTAAAGCTGTTATTCATAAGTATGTGCTGTACCTGCTGAAGGAGTTTAAACCATTTGTAGGCACAAACTGCTACCAACAACACCATTTTGATTAGTGAAAATGAGTGGCAGGTAAAGCTGAGAAACCACTTGCCACAGTACTTACATGAGTCAAAATGTTGTTGTTTTTTGGACAAAAAAGGAACAGTATAAAGACAAGTTTAAATGATTATTTCACATGCAGCACATTTGCAATATATCATTGAAGTCTTTACTATTAATTATGTTGAGTTCCCTTTTCCCAGTTGTTTTTAACTAGTCCAATTGAATGTTTAACTCTTGACGTTTAGGGCTTCATATCATTTTAAAACCATTCCTTATGAAAGGACCTGATAAGCAAAAAAAATGTGTTTAGCACAATAAAAAAATGATCATTGATCAATTTAAGTGGGAAACTCAAACATTTTGACAAAAGTCTCCTGTACCCCCAGATCCAAGAAATACAGCATATTTATCATCCTTTTTAAAATTGCAGTCCCTACAGTAAACCACAAGTAAGTGGTGGCCTTTTGGAAAGCAATTCCTTCACCATGGTCCTAAATGTTCAAAAAGGTTAAAGAATGGAAATACTGGTGAATCCTACTCTGGTATTCAGATTTATTATAGAGTACTTTAGCCGGCAGGATGGCATGTTGTTTTTTTTTTTTTTTTACTTTGCTTTAAAACATTGTAAGCAAACATTCTTGACACACATTAAGGCCAAGACTGCTCAGTATTCGAGCACACAAATCACAATAAAGCTGAGGCTAAAGTTTTTTTTTTTTTTTTTTTAACTTCATTTGATTTGTTATTTTGCCCTAAGTGTTGTGACTGCTTTTGCCCTCTGCCAATTACTACTTGCAGGGCTCCAAATTTAATGGATTTTTTTTCTCTTGATAATTATTCCTAAAGATGTTTGTGTTAGCGCTTTATAAATAATGCCTGCGATGAAAACAACAAAATGTTGGTATGATATGAATTTAAAATAATGGCAAAATGAAAAGCCACATTTTGATAATATCGCCTGTGAGTCAAATTAGCATTCTGCAGCAAACGCATCAGTGCAAGTGAGCAGTATGTATCATCTACTAAACAGCAGGTCGCCGTAATTTTCAGAGATACCAACGACTGTGCCAGCAGCGTGATTATGACATGAATCCTGCAGATGGACAAACAGACTGTGAGTGGAGTTTAATTTTTGTTCAGCTACTTCCATAATTTAGGTTGCTCTGCCATCTGATCATTCCTAAGAAGAAGTCGAATGGTATTTCTCAGTCATTTTCTCAGTCTGTGATGCTGGTCTTTTTTTTTTTTTTTTTTAAATTTACAAGCAGCCTATTTGTAATACATATTCATTTTCTGCTCTAAACTTAGCTATGTTATTGCCCTGGAAAGTGTCCTGCTTATGGCAACAATCAAGCAGGGTTTTTCTGGTGGGAATAAAATGTCCTCAAAACTCTACACATATACAAGATACCTGCAAAACACAACATTTGTCAAAGCATTTCACACACGCTGTGTGAGTGTGAAGCATTATCAAATTCATGAACGAATAACATTTTTGTAAAGAATGACCTGTGGTAGCTACACAGCCATCATTCAGGTTTTGGGTGTTATATGATGGGGGTCAAGAAAAGTCAGCGGGAGGCTTTTGGCCTATTCTGGCACATAGAACATAGATCATACGCCAAGGCGACTTAGTGCTAAGGCTGAAATAAAGTCATTCTTTTTTCCTTTTCTTTGATTTACTGAACATATAAACACATATTGTATTGAAATAAAACAAAAAAAAGTTCAATACATATGAATTACTATAAGTGCAGTTGAACTGTATTTCTATAAATACTGTAAAATAACGGGGGGGAAAAAAATCATGTGAACCAGTACAGGAGAATTATATACCAGTGTATTGTATTTAACCCAAATATAGAAAAGAGATATCCATTATTGATGCAAATGAAGCATGAAGGTATTTTACAATTATTCAGGTTTACATTTGTCGGTATCGTTGTAGCATTGTATATTTGACAACTTTTTAAACACAGAAGAGATTACACTTTTTCAGTTTGTTTTCATAATTATTCCGCAGTTGAACACCTTTTACTGAAAAAAACATTTGCTTAAGTTGGTTCTTTGTTTATATATACACACACCTTTGCCTCTTAGGTCGTAACAACTTTCTCTAATTCATTGAAGTTAACAGAGATTTAAAATGACTGAACTTTAAAATGACTGAAGTGCCAGTTTACTTGTTCATAAAAAGACCATTCACCGCATAACACATTATTACTTGGGAAAGCCATATCAAATAAGTATGTTAACATCAATTGTCTTTGACGTAAAGTCAAAAGTTAGCCAGTCAGCAATGTTCAGTGTTGGACAAACCATTAAAAACCAATCACACATTTCAAACACACCATTGATTTTAATTATGAATGGTAAGGAACTGGTACCAATTACCATTTGGCAAGTATGTTAAAATATATTCATATTCACGTTCAAACATATTTAAAATTTCATAGAATACTTGCAAGTATATGACAACACCTTTGCTAGTCAAAAATGTTTAGTCCATTAGATGTGCTCATAATTGTGAATATAATGTGAGCCATTCATTCATAAAAACAAGAAACATCTACCTGAACGCATTCATTTTCTTTTTAGTGGTGCTCAAATTAGAGTATATGGCATTACAAAAAGGCATAACCATTCAACGATATATATGTTTGTATCTGTGTGTGTGTGTTTTGTTACGAGTTAGTTACGTGTTGTTACAAGCCGTAACAACTCTCTTTGCTGAATTGCCAAAGGTGATGGCAGCCGTCTTCTTAGGTTCGCCTCGTCCTTAATGTAGCGAACGGTGGATTCGTTTACTCCCAAATGGTGGGCCACGGCCGTGTAACTTCTCCCTTCGAGAAGTATCACTTTCTCAGCAATTGTCATTGGTTTTTGTTGGCGTTTAGGCTCAGTACAAGCCTTCGCGGGAGCAGCGAGGGTTTACAGTATCTATATATATATATATATATATATATATATATATATATATATATATATATATATATATATATATATATATATATATATATATATATATAGAGAGAGAGAGAGAGAGAGAGATACGTATATATATATATATATATATATGAGAGAGAGAGAGGGAGAGACTGGCTGTAACATTATGCAACCTTTGAGCACAAGTTTATATTTCACAGTTTAATTCTGTTTTATTTGACGATAATGAACATGTTTTTGAATTCTATTGAATTAATTTGGGGTGACTGAGGGTTTGATCATAAGCAGGTGTAGACACACACCAAGGCTACTTGAACTTTGTCCCACACCGATTGTAGCGCATGTAGACAACCAATCATTCGTATTCGCACACCATCTCATTCAACCTAACATACTGTACATGTTTTTGGAGAATGAGAGGAAATTATAGTACCGCAGAAAACCAGCGCAAGCTAAGCGATAACATACAAATTCCACACGGGAAGGCAGCAGTCTGGAATCCAACTGTCAACTTCAGAACTGTAATAACCACTTGTCCACCTTGTCTCTTCATACAAGTAGATCCCCAATGAGATACAATTTTGTGTGTCAACCCCCACATAGAGTGCAAGTTTTCTCGTGAAAAAGTTTCACCAGGCTGTTGGCCTGTGACGTCTTATCAAAGTTTAAGAACAGAAAGAGAGATGAAAGACGTCGACAAGTCTACTTGACTGCAGTCTGTGCGCATACCTTACTTCAGAGATTACAGCAGTGTATCTCACTGGTTACCCTAGTGTGTTGAAGGATTCTTGATTTTGCCAAAATAAAAACAGAATCAAACCACACACAAAATAGATCAAAATAGTATTTCCCATCTGATGCTTTGGGCTCATTTATCATATGGCTGTTGCTACCAAGGGATGAAGATGCTCTCAACGAACACCTCATCTCCCACATGGTGAACACTATATATAGAGCTGTTGTTTAACAGATGGTAATGCAGCTTTTCAGGCCTGATTTTCAACAAAACACTTTGCACTCTGCTCTTGACAAACTAAAAGTGCTCCTTAAAACAGGTCATACATTGTTGCCATTTTTAACAACACTGCTGCATAAATATTTTGGCACTATTTGAAGGGATTTCACAATTGTACAGTCAAGTAAACCATATTGTAGAAATACTTTCCATGAATTCTCTTCCTAGTAATCTGTTTTCCCTTCTTGAAATAAACACACAGCTATAGAAATGATTTTCATGTTGATTTTATTTTCACAAATCATTGCATTGATATGTTGCTGCCCTTTGAAATTGGCATCGCTCATAGTAAAAATGCTCATTCCAACAGTCAGACCTGGTTGAACAGGAATACACATATATTGTAGATTAGTTGAGTCAAATTTACAAGACTGCACATGATTTATAAAATGTTTGCTTCACAAAGTGAGACACCTGGAGCATGTTGATAACAATACACAGGAGTACAAAACAATCTGATTCAATTAATCAGTGGTATACTTTTCTGTATGTCATACCATAAAGACTACCCTATAAAGATGTGGCATTACTCAATACACAGGCCAGTGTTGTGACCAATGAATCTCCATTGGAGCTTGTTTTATTTTTTTTCCTTAGGTCCACTGGATACCTTCTACTTTTTATGCATTTTAGGAAATGAATAATGAAAACTGATCAGAGTCATTTAGAGTTTTTCAGTTCAGTAGTGGAAAATGAAAACTGTAGCCTTCCCTCCAAAAGCTTTCTACCTTGTGCCTTTTACATAATGATTGGAGCTCACCACCATGTAAATCACTAAGATTATCACCAGAACAAGCAACAAAGGTCCTACATTTTCCTGTCAGGCTTAACAGGATGTTGAAATTGTGTGTCATATTGGATGTTCCAAGTGTATTTGTAGTGATGTTTAATATTTCACATAGTAAAGCTTTTCATGTAGGGGAAAACATTGTCCTAGACCATCCATCCAGCCATCCATCCATCCATTTTGTATAGCCGCTCAGTATGCAGACGACACCCTGAACTGGCTGCCAGCCAATTGCCGCAAACACCCACTCACATGCAAGGACAATTTAGAATGCCCAATAGACCTTTCATGCATGTTTTTCGAATGTGGAAGGAAACATTAGTGCCTGAAGAGAACCCACGTGGGCATGGGGAGACTATGCAAACTCCACACATAAAAGCCATAGTGAGCTGGAATAGAACTCGGGACTCTGAACTGTGAGGCTAAGCACTCCTCCAATGTCCCACCTGTCCTAGGTCAATTGTTTGAAAAATTTCTCACTTCCTGGAAGCTTAATGTGTTTTTTTAACAGTGCATCATAAATCAAGCATGCAATTACAGTTGAACAAACAGACAGGTGTGATGAGACCTTGACTTATATTTAATTAATATGGTTATAAATACTTTCATTGAAACCGTTACCTTCACAGGCAACGATATTTTATTTCTTGTAAAAACAGTAAAAAGTGAAATTAATGTTGTTGAATTTTGGTGGGGTATATCCAATTCAACAGTGTCTTTGTACAAAATTTCCAAAGACGAAAGTTACATTTTCTTCAATGGTGCTCAGGATTTTAGGACTCTTTGATACCATGCAAGCATCACCGTGAGGGGTGTCTGAAGGTGCACCAAAGCAAATGCGTTTAATGAGACTATTAGTCTGCACCATGTTCTATCAGTACACTTGAGCGGTTTGCACTTATTTAAGTATGTCATGTAATTACGTAGCTCTATTTATAGAATGTGGATGGAAAAAAATAACATGAAATTAAGGGTTTGGTTTACTCAAGGTCTGTGTTTACTAAAACAGACATGGAAGTTGGTCTACACGTGGTGCATGGCCAGCCAGCCAAGTCTAACCAATAGGCAATATTGTCGTGCTCTCTTTTGATGCACTTTTGGAGGGGTACATGCAAATTCGGAATCATTCAGAATTCATGAATTCAATGCACGCAGTGTGATTTATTAAACCAGAGATGATCTGCGATGGCCGATTTAGTATCTTCAAACAATGCATCTGAAAGCCGAGCCAGCATAGTGAAGTAAAAATGAGAAGCGATGAAAAGGAACATGGGAAAGCATCTTTTGAAATACCCGAAACAAAAAGTTTTGAGCAAAGTCTTGCAAAGAACGGATCGAGACGTTAAATTCCCACACACTTAGATTAGAATGAGTCTACTTACACAAACTGTGGGTTTGTGCTGGTGACCCATGAAATAAGGCATCTACGTGGACAGACGTTTCCTTTATGACAAAGATAAAGGCTTCTGTCCTTAACACACCTGATTCAAATGGGTAACTCACCAGGCAAGCACCGCAGGAACTTGAAACGATTGCAATTATTTAATTCGGGTATGTTTGAGAGAGAAGCATTAAGTGTTTGACACATACAATGTGCTCTATGAATTTTGTTAGAAGTATTCATGACAATAAATTACACTATACAGGGGGTCCTCGGTTTACGACGGTCTCGCCTTATGATGTTTCAAGGTTACGAACGCGCCGTAAAAATGTCAACAATTGCGAAAGGCCATCACCATGGAGGTTAAATTACACATCATTAAGGGGTCGAAAAACGGTGAAACGCCTACCAACATTGGCTGTTTCCAAGATAAGGAATTCTTCCCTTTTTTTTAATTCATCAAACATTATTTAATTTTTACTTTAATTCATATGGTTTCTATGTCATTTGATACATTTTATTACGTGTAGAACAATCTATTTACTTCAATATATTTTTTTTAATTTTAAATTTTTTACTATTTTATTTATTAGTCGTATGGCGTTCCGACTTACACTAAAATCCTGGTTACACACCGCTTCTTAAGAACGGATCAACCTCATAAGTTAAGGAAACCCTGTATTACCAAAAGTATTAGCTCACCTGCATTGACTTGAATACGAAGTTAAGTGCTATCCCATTTGGAACCTATAGGGTTCAATATGATGTCGGTCCGCCTTTTGCAGCTATTATGGCTTCAACTAAGAGTGGCTGGCCCATTCGTTCACAAATGTCTGTAGAAACGGTTTGAATGCCTAGGTGCTTGGTTTTATATACGTGTGACCAGATCAAGTAATTAGGACACCTGATTCTGATGATATGGATGGGTAGAAACTGTTTGTCATATAGTATGGATTGTACATATTATGACTTGTGTTCACTGAGGTTGTTGTATATATGGCTTTGCATGCCACACCGAAAGATCCGTGCAGAATATGCACTGTTAAGAACAACTTAGTGCACAGCCTCAAATTATGTGGCATGTCATCTCGACCAGCTCTTTGTAGTTGAAAAGACCAAGATATTGTCACAGAGCTGAAATAACTGAAAAAAAAACGTTGGTTAATAGAATATAATATACAATATTTAGGATTTTTTTGACATTACCTTTCATCTCGTGAGAAAATCTTATTTACTGATGTTGCAAGCTTGAAATTTAAGCAACTGCAGCAATCACACTATCTTTACAGTGTGTCCTTTCCTCTAATGCACCATAACGCTGGATGTTCCTGTTGGTATTTCACCAGCAGGCTTGACCTTTGCCTTGACCATCGTAGATGGTGTTTGAGCCTCGCAAAAGGCCGCTAGTAAATGGATGGAGACCTTAAACATCCTGCGCGGTTCTTATTGCTTTGTGTGGAGAACCCATACTCAGGAAAGGTCATCTTTTTCCTCTCAGATGGTCTTACTCCAGGACATAATGCATTTGATCAAATTTAAATGGGAATTGTTCAATGATTTTAATGCTTCATATTTCTTTTTTTCTGTTGTGGACTTATTAAGATAATGCATCATTAATTTGTTTTGGTACTTTGTGTGTGGGTTTTGGTATTAAAGATTCAAGAAAAACTCTTGGATGCAGCCTTACGAGGGATAGCTTTTTACTGATATAGGTGTCAGATACTGTATGTGTGGCTCATTTTCATTTTTTTTTTTTTTTGGGGGGGGGGGGAGGGGGGGGTTATTGCATATTCTATTAAAAATATTGTGTTTTCACAAACACACTATCCAATCAAAAGGGATGTTGTTGCAGCAATCAGGCGATCAACAGAAGTTTGCTCATATAGGGTTCCAGCACATTTGATAACTATCAATTCCATTTTTGTTGACCCTGGTTTCCATAGTTCTCTTTTAAAATAAATAGAGACTTTGTGTTCGATGAGTAAATAGTTGTGTATCATTTTGAATGTTTATTATATGTCGCTGTGTGGCCAACTGTTAACTATGCTATCCAACCTACATGGTCAGATGTGTGTACGTCAGAGTTAACGCCCGACAAGCTGTACAATTAATAGGGTTTAATGGATGACATAGAGGCGTGAAACGACATGCAGCAGAGGACGGATGGCTTTGCCAAGGCCATTAATCCCTGATAATTATATACCTCCAATCCAAGTGCATTAACGTAGTGCTTCTTAATTATGTTTTGCCTTTTTTAACATTAACAAAAGAAAAGCACAATAAACCAACTTTCACCAATTGTTTTTACAGCGCTTGTACGGGTTGCAGCTTAGTATAAAACTGAAAAAAAAAATCAAGTGCATCAAAATGCCTAAAACCAAGAATTAAAAAAAAAAAAAAAGAAAATTCCTTTTTTATTGCAATTACACTTCACATGACAAAAACAAAGCCTTCACCCCCACCCCGCCATCACCTGAGAAGCATTGCATTAAACCCTTTAAGTCCTTCTCAATGAATGGTGTGGGCATTGCCAGGGGGCTTGGATGACCCCAGGGAATATGGTTTGCTCTACCATCTGACATGTAATTGCAATAAAACAAGGAATGGCATTCTTTTTTTTTTCAGGCACTTTGATGCATTTATTTTTGTTTCCTGTTTTAGACTAACCTGTATAAATTATTTAAAAGTATATATAGCAGTTAACGAGTTTTGAAAATTAATTTGTATTGCTTTTTTCTTGTTTTAATGTAATAAAGGACACAGTTTTATGTATACATATACGTTTTTATAGCCAATATTCTTATTCATAATACGCACAGTAAGTGGTGAGGTGCACGAAAAGTTCTCTCCTCACATGCTCATCAAAATAAAATTGAGAAGCACTGCATTATGCCATGGTCACTTGACAGTGAAACTAATTAATGATACTACTTTTCATCATGCCTAGCCTATGGTAGTCAAAATGCAATGTTTTTACTAAAATACATATTTTCATAGAGATTGTTTAGAAAATGGATGAGTGGGATTGGTGAAACTTCTTTTTCCTTACAATACCTGAGGGCTTGACCACCTAAGTATGAAGTCATTCCAATCCCATAATTTGCTACACTCTATCACTTTAAGATAAATATATTTTATGGTGATAGAAGGGGTCTGGTTGAGGATAAGAGTGCAATCGCTTGTAAGTGTATTAATGATCAATTATTCCAATATTTGCTTCCAATAAAACCATTGTAGACTAATCCAGCACCATGTTGTAAAGTAATTGCTGATCACATGTGCTTTCAAAGATTTAAAGGAGGTTTTATTGTCACATGTACTACTGTATAATACTATTTCACATGCAGGAGCTTCACATGCAGTACTTTTGTATCCCAATTCAGAAGACATTACTCAAGGCTGCAGTTGCACGTGAGGCTCGCTGGATGACCAGAGCAAACTGACGTTTTTTTTTTTTTTTTTTTTATGCCCCCGTTTTTTGTCAACGAAATTCGAGGTGGTAGTGGTCACGTTTCATGGATGCCATGTCCAAGTTAACTTGAGACTTGAAGATGTTCTACCGTAACAAGTCATACAATCAGTGACTTCATTTGACTCAAGTCCAAGTCATTTGAATCGGGTCTTACTGCTTTTAATATCAGTCTGATATTTTCATCACAAACGCAGGCAGGCTGCAACAGAAAACAAATAACAGTAATAACTGCAGCAAATGAAATCCACATATCTTTCTGTGTAGCATATCTTTCCAATAGCTGCCCAACAAGGTGCCTGATGTAAAACACACAAAGTTCTACATCGAGTAGAACAGCCAGAAAATGCAGTAATAGTAGGGAAATAACAACAATTGCTTCTTTTGAAGTCCACCGTTCCTTCTTGTCTCTGTCTTTCAAAACAGAATGTACAACCACATTAATAAGCATCATGAAACAGCTTTTCTCGTAAAGCTAATTCAAAATTCCAACCCAAGGGGTCATAGAAGTTACATAATGTACAATAGATTTATAATAATCTCGGGTATTACAGCAATGAAACTCAACCCCAACCATGCTTATATGTGCCCAACACCTTTTTCCGAGGATACATCATTATATCTCCTAAGTATATGCATCAGTGAACCTCGGCTTCATTCATACCATCCTCATGTGATTTCTTACAACTCCATGCATTGCAAATTTGAGTCCATGCAAATTTTTGAATCTTTCTTGTTAATGAGGAAAAAAGAATGATAATGTGATAGCTCTTCAAAACAACTATGTTTGTCTACATAAGCTAAGCGTGTTAACTTGTGAAACTGTGTTTGTATACACAAGCCCACATATGAAGTGGTTTATGTTTCTATGGAAACCATTGTTAAGGAATTTGCTGTTATTATGAATGGAACTACTAGGATTATAAAAAGCCATCCTGTATGTCTTTGTCATAGATTCCTCAAATTAATATTGTTTTTATTATTTTTGCAGGTCTCCTTCATATGAACTAACATGGACAAAGGTGTCATCAGTCTCCTGCTGCTGGGAATTACGCTTACAATGGTCCATGCATGTCCCAAATACTGTGTGTGCCAGAACCTCTCAGAATCTCTGGGGACTCTTTGCCCTTCCAAAGGCCTTCTCTTTGTCCCGCCGGACATAGATCGGCACACTGTGGAGCTACGACTGGGCGGCAACTTTATCCTCAAGATAACCACTCAGGACTTTGCCAACATGACAGGTCTGGTAGACCTCACCCTGTCCCGCAACACTATCGGCAGTATCCAGCCTTTTTCCTTCATTGACCTGGAGACCCTGAGATCTCTTCACCTTGACACCAACAGATTGACTGAGCTGGGGCCAGATGACCTCCGAGGTCTGATCAACCTGCAGCATCTGATCCTCAACAATAATCAACTGAGTCGCATCTCCAAAGCAGCCTTTGATGATGTGTTGCTGACACTGGAAGATCTGGACTTGTCATACAACAACCTACGCAGTGTGCCTTGGGAAGCCATCCGCAAGATGGTCAACCTCCATCAGATGAGTCTGGACCATAATCTCATCTCCTTTATTGCAGAGGGGACGTTTACCGATTTAGAAAAACTGGCTCGTTTGGACCTTACTTCCAACCGTCTGCAGAAGCTCCCACCGGACCCTATCTTTGCACGCTCCCAAACTAGCATCGGCATGAGTACTCCATACATACCTCCGCTATCTCTAAGCTTTGGTGGAAATCCATTGCACTGCAACTGTGAGGTGCTTTGGCTTCGGAGGCTCGAGCGAGAAGATGACATGGAAACATGTGCTTCTCCTACAAGCGTAAAGGGACGCTACTTTTGGTCTGTCCAAGAGGAGGAATTTGTTTGTGAGCCTCCACTCATTACACAGCATACAAACAAACTGCTTGTGCTAGAAGGCCAAACTGCTAGTCTTCGCTGCAAAGCAGTTGGTGATCCAATGCCAACTGTGCACTGGGTTGCCCCCGACGACCGACTGATCAGCAATTCTTCTCGGGCAACTTTATATGAAAACGGCACCCTTGATATTACAATCACAACATCCAAGGATTATGGAACCTTTACATGCATAGCTGCAAATGCCGCTGGGGAATCCACGGCCTCCATTGAGCTGTCAATTATTCAGCTCCCTCACCTGACAAACGGTACAAACCGCACCGCCCAGTCTAAGTCTGGTCTTTCAGACATAACTAGCTCAACCAAGATCAGTAAAGGGGAGCCTAAAACTCTGCCTGAGAATGTGGTATCGGTCTCAGAAGTGTCTTCAGCTTCAGCCCTGATTAAGTGGACTGTAGGCAAATCAACACCAAAGGTCAAAATGTATCAACTTCAGTACAATTGCTCTGAAGATGAAGTTCTCATTTACAGGTAAGAATTTTGAATACAATTACATGATAAGCAAGCAACCTCAGTTTTCAAAGTAGCTAACAGAATATGCTTAAAGTAGTTACTATGCTGGGAAAAAATATGTTCAGTTCTTGGCCAAGTGCATTAGGAAACGTGAAGCTATCAATTTAATTTCACTTGTTTTTTTCTTTATCACCCCCCCCCCCCCCAAGCTGTTAATTAAAAATAAACAAGAAAGGTTCACAAACGTCAATAGTACATTAAACATTAGCTAGGAGACTGCAATTGGAGATCTCTGCGCACTGTGCTCACACATTTCACATGACAAAGCAATATCAAGCAATAACATTTAAGTAAGATAGTTACATTGAAAAAAAGAAAACAGATGGATCAAATTTTATTCATCCCAAGATGTAAAGTTAAAGTAGCACAGTGTCAAATACATCCAAGACATTCCCCTGTGTTTATAGCATCTATTCTTGTTGTGCTAATGCTTATAAAAGTGATCACAGTGTTTCTTTCTCAAAAGTCAGTATCCCCCTGGACTGTTGTGGCTCTGTGCACTTGAACATATCAAACATGTTCCCTTGGGAATACCATGCCTTGGAATACTACGAGAAGTGGATGTGTCAAATCAATTACACGCGTTTAAAGTGGAACCCCACATAGTTACACATTCGGCCACTAGGAGTGGCTTATCAGCTTAAAAAAAATTAGATATAAATATTTATGATATCAATGATGTTGGTTTTTTATTTGTGTAATAGTTTTGAAATTTGAATTTGGCTTTTGAGGTCTACAGAAGAAACTCTGAAATTACAGTCGAGATGATCTTTTTTGTTCAATCAATTGAGCGTTGCTCGGACACCATACAACCCAATCAGAAAGAGTGCATTTAAAAGTCAACGTCTGTTTGGAATTGCCCCTCTGAAAATGTCTGTACACAAGAAAAAAGAAGTTGCAGCTTTTTAAAAATTCGACTTGTCATGACTACAAAATGTTGTTGTCAATATTCTTTCATGTCGTTTCATACAAATCTTGCTTCAAGCACAAAATTGCTTCTTGGAACTTGAAGTTTGCTCCTCCAAAAATTACTTCTACACAAAGAAAATGCCTTGGTATAACACTCTTTGCAAACCATTTTGTTCTAATTTTTTTTTCTTTTAACATTTCATGCAATGCACCAACATTGGGTTTTGTCAATAGATTAAAATGTTCTCTAACACAGTTGTAAAAACTAACAAATAAAATTAGGAATAAATAGTTCAAATGCAGCTCCTCCTCACTCTGGCCTTCCTGTGTGGAGTTTGCATGTTTTTCTCGATCCTGCTTGGATTCTCTCTGGGCACTCCGTCTTCCTCCCACATTCCAAAAACATGCATGGTAGATACATTGGGCACTCTAAATTGTCCATAGGTGTGATTGGCTGTGAGAATGGTTGTGTGTCCCTGTGTTCCCTGCTATTGGCTGGCAACCAGTTCAAGGTGGCGCCACCTTCTGCCCGGAGACGGCTAGGATAGGTACCAGCAAGCCGGGACCCTAGTGAGGATAAGTGGCTATAGAACATGGATGGGTAGATAGTTTAAATGCAACCCTAAACAAATAGTGCATCATTACTTCATTGCATGACACACATGTATTTGGGACAGACTACCTGCTCACAATAGTTTTGCTGCAGAAGGAAAAAAGCAAGGGTTCCGAGGGGATAGGATGGGTCTGTATCTAATAGTAGTCTGACTGGCCTCTCAATGGAGTTAACTGACAATCACTTATCAGCGGTGAGCTTGCATTTTAAAAGGCTGGTAAACCACTCTCTAACCTTTTCTTAACGCTTTAAAGTCCGCACCAAGAAAAAAACAATAGAAAAATTTTTTCTTTGCATTTTTTATATCCTTGGGGTATTAACAACAATATCCCCAACAATTTTTTTTAACATACCACACAATTTATTAATTATAGGCCTCTACCAAACGGTTGAGATGACTGTTCATGGTAAAAGTCAAAATACATTTGAAAATATCAAAAACATTTTGAAAAGTAAAAAAAAATGGCATTCTTTAGCAGAAATAAATCCTAATTGGCCATCTGTGTGGTGGATCAAACGCTCAACTGTCTTTTTTGGGAGTTTGACCCACTTTATTTTTCATGGTACGCTACGAACCACTGTTGGTTTGCATTCAAACACAGGAAAACATTGCATTTCTGGCATTTCCATCTTGACACCCCCTTTGGACAGAGGTTGCACCGCCCCCGCATGTCAGAGTGAAGTGGCAAATGTCCGCAGTTATCAAAACGCACATCCAGTTGCGGTTGTGAGGGTCTTGGGGTGTAGCGTTTCTTCTGCGATGACATGTGGGGTGGAGAGGAGGATGGCGGTCGGCCAACTTTGGATGCTGGCTTGTTGACTTTGTTCAGACTGTGGGCAATTGCCAGTCCGAACCTTTTCAGGGGCATTGTTTTATCTTTCAATAGGCCACAATCCCTCTTGTAGACCAGCCAGGCATTTGAGATGCAGAGATCAAAGATGTATCCAAACAGGGGAAAGTACCATCGCCTTGACTTGGCTGGGGTCTTGTACAAGTGTACCAGCATGTCAGAAAGATCAATGCCTCCCATATGTTATATTCAAGAATCAGTGATGGGCATGGGACGTCAATCTTTCTGTGGGCTTCTTTGCTCCACCGTTTGACCTTTGAGAGAGGCATGACCCACAGGCATTTATCAGAAGGTTGACACATTTGTTGTCAAACCATTTCACTGCGATCAACCCTTCAGCAGATCTGTAGTCAAAACCTCCACGTCCTTTCTTCATCAGGTCTTTGTCTGTCATCAAAGGAGCTCCACGGATACGGTTTGGCCGGACTGTGCCGATGCACTTGAGACCCAGGTTTGCGTGCAGGTTCTGGATCAACTCGAAACTGGTGAAACAGTTGTCACAGAAGATGACTGAAAGCCGTGGCAGTGCTATGGTTTTGCATAATGTTATCACCAGTTTGGCTCCTACAGATATAACAATATGTTCAATCATCTCATCAGTGAAGAGTGTCTTGAAATACTGGAAGGGTGTCTTCACAGCTTCAGGGAGTTCAAATCCTGCATCAGGCACTTGGGTTGCCTCAATGTCTTCATGCTTCCAGATTCTCTTAGTGCTTTGTTTTGGGCCTGAGGGTGGACTAGTGTCAGGGGTGTCTTCTTGCTCCTCCAAGGAAACAGTTTTTAGGCAGTTTTTACTTTTTCTCCTCTTCTTATGGAGTGGCAGTTTAGAGGATAAACTTGTTGAGGGAACCTCCTCCTCATCCATAGATTCAAAAGAAGTGTCCCCACAGTCTTCTGCTTGTATTGGCTGATAATCCGGATCATCAATTTGGTCATCATAATCACTCAGATCAGCATCAGAATCTTGAGGATTTTCTGGTACAAGGGCCAGAAGCGTGCGTGGCCTTGCACCATAAAATGTTTTAGTATCCATCAATTATTTTTCAAACAGAAAGGAAAATTATTAATTATGTACAGCTATAATGCTATTATGTCAGTATAACCATTTATATCAATTTGCCAGCAATAAATGATGAGAATTATTTTTTATTTCATAGCAAATTCTCAATTTTCATTGCATTAGCTTAGATTTGGTACCGTTATTATGAAATGTCAAATCAACCGTTTGGAAGAGCAAGTTTTTAAAAAATTATTTGACCCTCATAACACTTTTTTTTGTTGCAACAAGTTACATAAATCTGTTCTCTAAAACCTTTGCTACCATAATATGTAAAAACAATATGCTTACCTTCGAAATTTGCGCTAAACAGAGGCCTTACGTCAGGAGTGATTTTGTAGTTGATGACGTAGGGTCAGAAGGGGAAATGTAAAGGCATATTGTTTAAAGAAACATTGACATCTAGTGGATTTTTTTAGCGTTACACGCGTAATCCGAGCGGTAGAGTTGGCTCATTCAGGTTGAATTAAATTCGACACATTTTTCAATGAGATACAGGGACTCAAAATGTGCTCTACCAAATGGTTGAGCAGAACCTTAAAGGGATATAGTGTCATTTCAACAAAAACTAACTGTTCATCATACTTTAAACGCCCAGGGTTGTGAATGAAAAATTTCGTCATCGCCATCATTGGCAAAACAGCACTGGACTTTATGCATCTGTTTAATGCATGTTGTTTGTGGAGCCTGCCCAATGTTTTTTTTTTGTTTTTTGTTTTTTTTTTAAAGTTTTGCAGTGATCTAGAGCAGCAGTTCTCAAATGGGGGTAACCCATGCCCCTGGGGGTACTTGAAGGAACTCCTAAATAAAACAAACAAACATGATACTACCTATAAGAATTATTGAATTAATCAAAGTTACAAAACAAATGTTCATTAGGTTATTCAACTTCATTGTTTCAAAAATCCAGATTCTCCCCCATACTATCATGCTTCGACCCAACTTGTCACGTGCCACCTCTCATCACCTTTTAGTTAATGGTTTATTTCTATTTACTATGATCCCAAAAGAGGACACTTTGAGTTGAATAATTTTCTGTGGACAAACATTATAATTATTTATTTTGCAAACAAGTATGACACGTTATGTTATTTTTTCTGGGTAAATATTTATCATTAATTAACTTAATGACTTATTTTTGTGAACAGATCTCCACTGTCCTAAAGGGACACTTTGTTTATTTGTTTTTCTATGGACAAGTATGAATTTATAATTATTTCTTTTTGAGAGCAGGGCCAACACTTTAAGTTCATTATTTTATGTGGAAAAATATTTATCAATAAGTAAGTTACTGATTTATTTTGTTGAGCAGATCTCTACTGTAATCCCTAAAGAGGATGCTTTATGTTTAATATTTTCCTGTGGACAAATATTTATTTGTAATGATTTCTTTTTTAGGACAAGTCTGATTCTTTATGTTGATTATTTTCTGCGGGCAAATATTTATTACGAATGAAGTTTTTTTTTTTTTCAAATCTCATCTATGATCCAAAAGAGGACGCTTTATTGATTATAATTTGTGGACCAATACAATTGAAGTTTGAAAGGTTCTAAAATCTGATAAATCAGACACTGATGGCCAGTTTCAAGTTTTTTAACCCCACTGAATAAGGGGTACTTGGCTGAAAACATATTTCACAGGCAGTACATCACTGAAAAAAAGGTGGAGAACCACTGTTCTGGAGAGACCACACACAGCCAAAGTTTGAAAAAGGAAAAGACAGTCAAAAGGTTTGGTTAAATATGAATACATTTAAAAGTAAATAAATAAAAAAATAACTGAAATTCTTTGGCAGTCTGCTTTTTTAACCTTGGCTGTGCGTCACAGTCTTGGTATAGAGCACTGCACTCTATTGCTTTCTTGTCAAGCCCTCGTTCCAATTTGTGTGCTCACTGTACTGTGTGTCTGTAATCTCCCATTTCTGCTAAGTGTGGACACACACATGCTCCCACACATCTTCACGAGTCGCATGCAGCTTAAAAGAAAAGGAAGAGAAAAACCAACAAAATGAGCTCCCAATCAGGACCAGGGTATCTTCACTTCAAAGAGGCAGCTCCAAGATCAGAATTGACACGTTTTGTTGAACACAACATGTAACGGTCACAGTGCAGGGTGGAAAAAATACAGTATGTGAAAGTTTGCAATTAATAAGAGGTTCAGCCTTCTTTGGCATGTTCTTCATGTAAACCGTAACCGAATGTTCCCTGCCGTGGCATGTCTGACCCATGACTGGTCAGGAAGACATTTGGATCTTTATTAAATTGTTTCAGTTCAGCAACATTATAGATAGAGATCAAATGTATAATATATATTGGAATGGATTGCGTGAATCTCTCTGTTGATGTCATCCCACAGCCAGAGATGGCAAGTGTTCTGATTCTGACAGTTCCCATCTGTTCTTCTGTTATGGGGAGGTCCAAAATGATCTGCAGATGATGACATGAAACGTGTGAAAGACAAATTTGGAGTTTGCAAGTGAGTCTATGAGCACTGTGGGTTTTGATTGGCAGACATACGATTTAGACAGTGCAAGTCAACTGTTTGCTGAGCAATTGCAGCTCCATAGCTCTACGGCTGCGGCTGGCTGGCGAGTGCGGTGGCTGAACAGCAACTGCTCCTCCAAACCATTAATCATCGTCTCCATAGTGACAAATAAGCAACACTTCTGACAAGTATTGTGAAGACAAAAGGAGGCTGAGTAGTATTTGACAGGGCAAGAAATGCTAGGGCTCAGCCATGCTGAACCATTGCTAAGCTATCTCAAATATAGCTACAAAACGTCGGGATAAACCGTTTGTTGCGGTAGAATTTTCATGCAAGTCGCGCTGTAACCATTACCGTCTTTACAGCGGAGGGTAACCAACTACGAACGCTGAATTTTTAGAGATAATTAGTCTAGAGAGAAAATAGAATATTTGGTAGGGGTGTTGGTGACTACCGAGTTCTCATTCTGGGATCAGTCTGATAAAAAGGTGTTATCAAACATACCTAATCATAAATATTTCTATTATCAGATGTTATTTATTTACAGTGCAAATTAAACTCATAAAATCTGTTTAAACTTTACACAACAGTTTTTGATTTTGACTGCGAAAACAGATTTTCCTCAAAATAATTACTTGTATTACTGTTCAGCTATCAACTCAGCTTTGCTAAATGACCACACAACCTGGTATTTCTTGTTTGTCTAAGTTATCATTTAGGGTTTTGCATCTCACCAGTAAAAGATCCTGTACATACAGTGGCACCTTTCTCACGAACGCCTCGATGCGATAATGTCACCTTACGAAACACCTTGACAGCAGTTTAGCAATGGCATCACACAGGAAGCGCTTCGCATGATTCCAAACCAAAATTTCAAAATGCTCAAAATAATCCAAAAGATAAATATTTGGTATCTCTGTGCAGCATGTCAGTTCAGTTGAAGTTAGGACCCCGATTGAGCCACTTCGGCAAGTGTACTGTACAGTATATTCTTTTGTTGAAACCATTCAGTTGGTAATTTACCTCTGTCATATAGTTCGTTATTCTGTCGCATCATCCATCTTCTACTAAGCATTGACTAGCATGCAGATGTTCTGCAAAGTATAAGACATGAATTAATTTTTCAATCAGATATCATTTGCCCATCGGTTAGGGTTATTATTTACCTATGCTCTCTCAATTTGTGGCTCATTTGTCCACACTTGTTTGTTAGCAGTGCTGTGGCATATTCAGGTGCTCTTTTTCTAGCTTCATAACCTGTAGCAATATTTTTTGAACAGCATATGCCTCCTCTGAGGTGATCGTTACCTGGGCCCCAAGCATCTGTCATGTTATTTTCAGTCAAGTGGCAAAATGGCCACTCCCTTGAGATGTTTAAAAAAAAGTTGGAACACATTATTGGAAACAAAATGTCTCTCTTGACTTCGCCTTTAAAGGGCCACAAAGAAAAAAAAAAATAAATATATATATATATATATATATATATATATATATATATATATATATATATATATATATATATATATATATATAAAATCAATTTTGACATAATTACTCTAAATAATTGAATAAAACCAAATACGACCCCTTGTCATGTCTTCAAAGCAGATATACCATTACTGTGTCAAAAACACTTTTTTTAAAATACAAATACAAAGAACTACAAGAAGGAAAAAGGATTTTCTGTCTTAACATGAATCAAGCAAGCATCTCAGGACACAAATTTGTCTGTCGTATGCCTGCTCAGTGTGTGCGTGCTCATGTTGGTGGGTAGTTATTTATTATGATTATTTTTCTCATTATCTATCTATTATAAGTATAGGGGCCTATACAGTAAATCTCAAAACCTCACATATTTTGGGGCTACTGTTATTTAGAGGTGCTTCTGCAACCCCCGAAAATGGGCTAGACACATCTATGCTGGCAATGATAAGATTGAATATCAATTATAGGCTTGTGAGGGAAGGAAACGATTGCATGAGTTCCCTCATGCACGAGGAAAAGTAGTGTATTCCTCATTATGGAAAAAGGCAATTAATGATGAATAATGAACTGCAGCAGCAATGTGTGTGGGGTGGAGGGAGTTCACAAGGATTAAAGCTAAGAATAGAGATAGATGAACAGCAACGTCGCCTGTTCATAGATAACTCTAGCATTTGTTAAAATGTAATTTTAGACATAGTGTGTAAATTTGCAAGAAACATTAACATTGTGAATTAATCTTTCTTCTGTGACAGTGTGAATTTATTTTGGGCCCAGAAAATATTCCATTTGGGTGTGAAACAAAATCTTATGTCAAAAGCATGACAGGTCAGCTAAGCACAGACCTGAGCAAATCAAAACCGAATGTTTGAGAATAGCCTTTAAAATTCGTACACGGTAGAGGTTTAGGACAAGATTGTTTCTTTAGCCGGCTGGAAAAAAAACTTGCAAAATACTGTTTCCTTTTTCACCAGATCACCAAATAGTCAATGTGGTTAAGCTGCAGAGATCCATGGGGAAGACTGGAGAAAGTCCAAGATAACATTAATTGCAACCCTCCACTGATCTGGGCTTTATGGCCCAGTGTCTTAAATGAAACCTCATGAACGCTCCAAAGCAGTTTATAAAAATACCTCAGGGACTTTCATGGGGCAAAAACAAGATGCTCGGTTGAATGGAACTAAGATTAAACACTTTGGGCCGCCACACACCAAGGGACACAGCTGACTGAACTGGACATTCGCGGAAAAATTACAGTTGGCATACTTGACGATTGACCCTCGCGAACGTCTTGGTGTTTTTATCAGGAAAACACATTTTGAAAATGAATGGCGTGTTCTTCAAGAAAGAAGCAGGTAATAACTGTATAGAGCTCTTGTATCTTTTAAAAGTAACAATGATAAATATGTGAGAAGTGAAAATCAGAATGAGATATTTAAGAGGCCAGTTATTGACTGCATTTTGGCAACAGAGGCTATTCACACATGAAATATAGTTGCATTGTCGGGCACGCTGCACAACTGTTCAGTCATGTTTTGTGTACACTGGGCCTTTGGCCTCAATTCTTATCGAATGGTGTGGAGGAAATTAGCCACTGCTCATCATCAAAATTGTTGTCATTTTGGGATATTCCCCCATCTTCACAGTTGACTGAAAAGCAATTATGCAGCATCCAGACCATGAATCCATCCATCCATGCATTTTCTATAGCTGTTTTTCCTCACAAGGGTCTCAGGCTTGCTGCTGCCCATCCCAGCTGCTTTCAAGCAGTAGGTGGTGGACACCCAGAAATGGTTGCCAGTCAATTGCAGGACACACAGAGACGAGCAAGCTTTCACGTACCCAACCACACCTAAGGACAATTTAGTATGTCCAGTACACCTGCCATGCATGTTTTTGGAGTGTGGTAGGAAGCCTGAGTGCCCGGAGAGAAACCACGCGGGCTCGGGGAGAACATGCAAACTCTATACAGAAAGGCTGGAGTGAGGTGGATTTGAACTCGGGTCCCTGGACTGTGAGGCGGACGTGCTTACACCTATTTCACCGAGCCGCATGATGTGAATATTACTAATTTTGTCAATGCACAACAATGAGTCTAAGATGTTGTTCTTTTCTTTTGAAAAGCTGACAGTTCACATTATTTTGAACAACCTTGACCTTTCCGTAGATGTTAACAGTGAACAACACGGTAGTCAGCAAAACCACAACAATGTGAAACATAGATCACTGATTATCATTTTGAAAGCCATACTCAACCTCAAAAGGTTGCCTTCCCCATTAAATAAAGAGGTTTTCTTTTTCACAATATCTACATGGACAAAATATTTTATTAGTGCTTAATATTTATTTTCATATAGTTGTATCTAACAAAAAATGGAAATATAGGAAATAGTTGTTTCTCCATGTTTTACAAAGTTGTTTAAGTTCAAGCTTATCCAACGGGTCAGTGGCTGACTATGAATCGTCTCTGAGATAGAAGCATGCTGAAACCAAAAAAACTGACAGCCTGAACACACTGCGTCATGTATGTTTTTAATATTTTGATATGGCTGCAGTTTTTACAAAACTTGGCTTCTCAAAAACACCTTTAAATATAATGCAATCAAGGACAAGGTGCCGTCATTTTTATAACATTGGCAAGTGTATTAACCTGCAATTCATCACCACTGGAACCAAAGGACAACAAACCTGTCTTATTTACTGGAGTCTCATTTTATGGTAACACAGAGATAGGATGGCTGTAAAGAGATGATGAAAAAAATACCAAGGCACTTTCTGTTCATATCGTTTGACCTTTCATTGAACTACTCAGAAAGAGCAACCTTTGGAGGCCCCTGGCATAGACGGTGACCACTGAATGACCATGTGATATATCATCATGGCAACACTCCAATGTGGACTTTAATATACATGCCAGAGCATTAGTGTCAAATTCAAGGCCGGGGGACCAAATGTGGCCCCCCACACCACTTTACGCAAAGCAAATCTCAAGTTTCTCCTTATTTGGACCTTGCTCAAATCTCTACTAAAATTTGTAAATGTCATGCATAACGAATAATGTTTTTTACCTGAACTTGAACAATAATCAAAAAAATTGTTATTCTTGAAATCTGATATGAAAAATAGAATTCCATCAACTTGTCTATATGTAACAAACATTTTATGGGTTTTCACCATAATAATGAGCGTAACTATAACGTTCTCTGTGACAAAAATGAGTTTGACACCCCTGTCCTAGACTAACTTTTAACATTTCCAAAAGCATAACTGTCTAATATTTCATCATGAAGAACCACCATTCTATTTTGATAGCACAAAAGCCCTTTCATTCACTAATATTTTAAATGTTTAGTGGATATATGTATTGCACACAAACGTGAACTTGCGTAAACCCTCCCAAACACAGTATGACCATGATTCTTGTGGAAGGCATTCTACAGCTAAGCATTGATTACTGTCTGTATTGTGCAAAGACTAACACTGTCTTTTTTCCCCCTTCTGTGTGTTTATAGGATGATTCCCATGACTAACAGAGCCTTCGTAGTCACCAATCTTGTCCCAGGGATGCAGTATGATCTGTGCGTGTTGGCCATCTGGGATGACAGTGCCACCACCCTCACAGCCACCAACATAGTCGGCTGTGTCCAATTCATGACAACCGATGACTATCCCCAATGCCAGTCTCTTCACAGCGGTTTCTTGGGCGGCACCATGATCTTGGTCATTGGCGGTATCATTGTCGCCACACTACTGGTGTTTATAATCATCCTCATGGTACGATATAAGGTGACCAGCGGCATCCAGACCATCAAGTTACCCACCGTAAGCAACACTTACTCACAGACCAACGGGGGCATGAACAGGTTCAACGGCGCACCGCCACAAGTCAAATCAGCCGTGGTGGTCATGCGCGAGGAAATGGTTGAGTTCAAGTGTGGATCCCTCCAAAGCAGTATCTCCTCATCTTCATCCTCGTCCAACTCACTGGACAGCCAAACAGGAAGAAGGGTCGGTGACTGCTACAGTATGCAAGGAGCTGAATGCAGCACCCTGCCCAGCAGTAAGTTCCGTCGGCACAGGCACAGCCATAAACCACAAGCAAACTTGGACCACCTTTTGGGAGCCTTCACCACAATGGAGCTGCGAGGGATAACAAAGGACCGTCAAAGTGTAGCTGGCCCCTCCACCACCTCCTCCACTATGATTACAGGAGCTGTCGCGCCACTCTCCGACAAAGAACCTCTACTTGGAAGAGCAGAGTCCACAACCATGCTGGGCCGTCTTCTAGGGCTACCCCAGGAAGGTAAACCCAAGAGGAGCCATTCGTTTGACATGGGTCACGTTGGGTCAACGCAGTGCCGTGGCAGCTACCCTCGCAGAATCAGTAACATTTGGACGAAACGCAGTTTGTCAGTTAATGGCATGCTACTACAGTACGATGACAATGAGGACGATAAGCCTAGTTTAGAGGGCTCTGAGTGGGTAATGGAAAGCACTGTTTGAGTACTACCGGGCCATACTTGATCTCAAACGTAGACAAAAGAAAGACTTGATGAAAAGGAAAGTGTGCCACATGGGACCAGTGTTGGAGTATTACAAGTTCAACCATGTCATCTTTCTCACAAAATACTAAACTCAGACAGTCTCTGACAGTATATACAATGTATTTCACCTTTCCTGAGTCTTGGATCGCACAGCAATGGCCTGGAATACATTCCCTCAACTTGGCACATGAAAGTATCAAGCAAAGAGGGAAAAGAGAGGGAAAATTCTGAGTGGATTTACTGAGTCTTTATCAAATGAATTGACTGCCAAGTGGATTTGCTGCAGCTATGCTGAATGAGATGTAATTTTGTGTGACCCACTGCGTGAAATAAGACTACTGCCACAGTTGATCGAAGGGCCCCAGGATTACAATGGGAGGGGGATGGGAGGTTAAAATTTACATTCATCAAGGTTTTCTATCATTTATACTATTTATTGTTTTGAGTGATACATCAAGTGACGGATGTGCAGCTCGGTTATCCAGCAGAATCGAAATATGACAAACGGTAGCCTCCATGAAGCCATTTCATATCATATTACAATCATCCACTGCTACTTTCTATTGCATAGTAGCCCAAGCATAAAAATAACCATTTGTCTTCATTTTCAAGGTGAAGTAAATGGAAACACATCACATTCGGCTTGTTTTATACTTTGGGTAATGTATACTTTGCAGTTAAATTATAGGAAAACAATAAAACTAAAGGCAAGGTCATAAATGGGTCGAAGTATGATAGATTTTTACTTATTTGCGCATCATTCAACAAAATGTAGCACAAAACAGATCAAATTATTTTTATCTATCCATGTTCACTCTCATTTGCATTGCATTTTACAGTTAAAGCTGGTGGCAAAGGTCAGGTGAACAGGCTGCATCGTTTTTCATTGTTTATTTTAGGCAATGCCAAAAAAGAAAATATTCTAGCCTGGTTATGTTAAAAATTTGCCTTTTGTAACAAACTGGAGCAAAATGAGAAACACTGCATATCATGGGCAAATCTTCCTAATACTGTTAAACCAGATGGCATGACACAGAAAGGCAAAGAAGCAGTGGTGTAATACATTTCTTGAGTTGATTCATCCAATGAGCTATTTATCATTCATTCTCTTTCATTCAAAGCTGTATATTACACTTAGTTTGAATTAATGGCTATTCTGAACTACAGCCTAACAGAAAAATCCCCACCCCCTTGTTCATTCATGCCTTTCTTAATATCCTGTGGGGTGTTTCTGCATCTGTTTTTTTCTTCTTTTTTTTGGTGTTTATATATTTATTTTTTAATTGTTTTGATCCCTAGGTGTAGCATTCTGTATATTGGCATATTTTGTACAAATAACTGGGTGGAATGTAAACGTGGGGAAATTATTTGATGGTGTTTTTATTTTCATTGCAAGCATACAGTGAAGGTGCTTTACTGTGGTGTACTAACTTGGTTGTTTCTTGCTGGCTCAGTGAAATGGGATTTTCCACAACTGCAACATAAAAAAAAAAAAATACTTGTTCTTAAAATGTTCATTAATTGGAAGAAACACCCTAATCAAACAAACAAAAAATAAAAATCCTTACTGACAATCTTTTTACCAAAAAGACAAACACAAGTTCAGTATCCCAAGAAGGGAGACCATTGTTGATAAAAGATACATTTGTATTTTGTGAATGGACAATTTAACTTACTAGTTCTATTTGTGTCATCTTGTAACATCCCTTTTCACGCTGCTAAAAAATAAAATTGTGTGCGTGAGTTGGCTTAGTCATGATTCTGCGACTCAAGGATTTAAAATGAAAAAAGAAATAAAATAAAAAAATCATGTGTGAAAAAATTTTTGCTAAAAAGAAAAAAAATATATAAAATGTTGATGAAGTCTCATGGCTTTTGTGTTTTTACTTCAACATCATTTAACGGTATTCATTACCAGACAAAATTTGGAATTACCCTAATTCAGTGAAGTTGTATTTCCCCCCTTTGTTAAATACCGTAATTCCCCAAATATAAGACACACGTTTTTTTTTTTTTTTTTTTTTTTTTTTTTACCAAAACTCTAAAAGTATGACTCCTATAAATGGTAAATTAAAAATTAGATTTTTTTTTTTTTTAATTCTACATCATTCGAGGAAAATTGATCCGCCAGCCACATAGACCGCCGTTTGCAGCATAGATGTGCATTTTTATATCTGCTGTATTCTTACTTACAGTAATTAGCGTAACAGGGCGAGCAAGAGGGCGGACGTCAGTTGGCTGTTATCATCTAGTGCCTGTTGTAGCTAAAGTCAGCTCATGCTAGCTGAGGTTGTTATGGTATTATTTTCAATCAAAGAAGTGGGCAGACTGAAACAAGGCACGAGTCCAACCTTGTTCACACACATGAATATTACTAAAACGGAGAGAACATTGTAAAAGTTATGATGTCTCCAGCTGATTCAATTAAGTGCGCACCGGTTAACAGAACATAGAAATGTATTCCATTTGTGTCGTTTATTAATTGTGGTATTTTGGCATATGCAAACGATCGTTATTGTAAAATGAACTCAAACTGCATCGCGAAGAAAAGGAAAAAAAAACTGTTTCGAGTGCATTCACCACACAGGACAGGCTTTCAATGACTGCTCTTAATGTGGGAAATCTTAAACACATTTTACACACAACAAATAGATGTCTTACAGATATGAACATAAGAAAATAAAGAGTTTACAAAAGATAAGATTGATTTAGTTTTGCTATAAAATAAAATGGAAATGTAAAATGGAAAATACCTGAATTTGACCCTAAAATTAAGGATGCATCTTAAACACGGGCGCGTCTTATATTTGTGGAATTCATTGTGGTATTTTTTTCCGTCAGCTTTATGATGTGCATGATGCTTTATAAACTGGAATTACTTTAGGTTCACGGCTGTTCCTTTTCAGGAGGTAATATATTGAACTTATTGACCTCATCGTGTTTGGCACCATTTTTGTAAATCTTTCTGAACATTTGACAAGTACTGCATGTGCCTTGAGTTACATGACTCTTCACATTTATGGTTCATATCCCAAGTAAGATGTTGTGGGCGTCATTCCCCTCTGTCTGTTTATTATGGGTGAGCAAAGGCATTACTTTCTGAAGTCCAGCTGCTCTAATCAAGCAAGTTGCTGCTGACTCACCGCAGCGCTGTCCTTATTACACATCACTAGTACATGCAGATCCCTGCCAGTGCCCATTATAAAGCCCTAATTCATAATCTGCCACAGAAGATGCTTACACCAGCACAGAGTAGATGTAATCTCATATTAAGTATAATCTTATAAGAGCTAAATTTTCAGTGAGGCTTCTGTACCCGATGAAGGCCTGGAAACCATGGCCATTGGAAGTGTGACATTGATAGTCTACAAGAGGATGGGAATTTTAATGCCGCATACAGGTAAGTGTAGGCTGTTAGAAAAGATGAAATGGTACTCTGTATGATGAAGACAACTTGCTAAATAGTCGTATTTATGTAACTGTCAGTTAAAAAAAATCATAAC
This sequence comes from Hippichthys cyanospilos, assembly GCF_059441005.1. Lineage (NCBI taxonomy): Eukaryota > Metazoa > Chordata > Actinopteri > Syngnathiformes > Syngnathidae > Hippichthys > Hippichthys cyanospilos. The sequence continues at coordinate 16,075,915 of NC_142382.1, forward strand.
ATAAATTCTTTTCAACTGTAGTCATCTACAGTAAATGGCATTCATATGGATTACAAAATAAGTCTTTGTAGCACTTTTTTTCCGCCATTCTATCTGTTGGATCAGGAAGATCATTGTTACACATGGCCTCAATGTAATATACTGTTCAGTGGCACCTCTACTTATGAACGCGTCTTGTTACGAAAAATTCAACTTATGAAACACCTCAGCGGAAAATTATTGCCTCTTGTAACGAGAGAAAATTCAAGCTACAAAAAGTAACATAGTTGCATGTAATACGAGACACCAGCGCTCGCACCAACATGACTATCACAGCCCGTGATCTCTACCTTATTTGTTATAGTTTTTGTCACAAACGAGACAATAGTTTTTTGCATTGATATTTATTCTGTTCTTCCACTTTTCATCCACACTTCCCACCAACAATTTACACCGAAGAACTAACAAACATAAAATTATCATAAAATTATCTAACAAACATAAAATTATCATTAGCTATGGCTAACACTGCAAATATTCACATAAAAACACATATGAAACATACCACTGTGGGCTGCCGCGTCTGATGTTCGCGTTAGCACGTCATTAGCACTTTAGCAACGCCACCACTCAGGAAAAGCTTTGCATGACCCCAAACTAAACTTTAGTAAACTCACATGCTCAAAATAATCCAAAAAATAAATATTATTGCTCCTGTGGACTTGTAAATGCTTCCTGGATCACTGGAAATGTAAAAGTAAAAATTAAACGTCTTATCACCAACTTATCACCAACACACAAGCACCGTCTTAAAGCAAAGGAATGAACTGCACTCAAATTGTCAACTGCTACTCTTAGTATGATTAATTTAAATGGTTTAGGAGCCTTTTTATTATTCTTATTCTGATATTTTTTTATTCATATGCACTAATGTAATTCTAATATAAATTTGTTAATGTTTTGAAGCATTTTTGTAATGTAATAATATTCATTTAAAGGGTTTGGGAGCATTTTGGGGGGCGTGGAACAGATAAGGCTATTTACATGCAAGAAGGCGCTCTACTTGTGAAAAATTCACGTTATGAAATCACTAAAAGAAATGAATAAACGTCTGCTGTTATCCGATGTTTACCAAAATTAATGTCAACACATAACAGGTGATGGATTAAAAAAAAAAAAAAATCTGCCACATATTTTTCGTGGTAGAAGTTGTATTGCAAATGGAATATTGGTACTTCAACTCTCACTCCCCCTTGACTTGAATAAGCCTTGAGAAATGCCCTGACTCCTAATTTCTCCTGATGTTTTCATCATCATTGCGTTCCTACTTTCATTTGTCAAGCCTGGCTCAAAATTGCATGAATAGAGAAATGTTCATTGAAATGTTATGTTGCAAAACCCTATAACACTGGACTAGTTTTCTGAATCTGGCCATAGACATTAGTCATCAAGGCAAAATTGATACCTGTCAGCTCTTGTTACATAATGTTTTAAAACTGATATCATTCTGTCATTAATAAAGAGCTCATTCACTCTCTATCTCCCTGCAAGAAGCAATTGCCCGATATCTCCAGGGTGGTTTAATAATGTGGCCAAATGTAATGATTGTGGGGATGTGATTATGTTTTCTCCTGAATGGCTATAAAACTCAATTGAATCAGTGGCAGCTTGTCAATAAAAGGTGCAAGGGTGCCAACCCACCAGACACAGTGGTCATCACATTAGTTTCCTTGAAGTCAATCATTTATATAATTCCCCAAATATAAGACGCACCTGTGTATAAGATGCACCCTTAATTTTGGGGTCCAAATTTTCTGTTATTTCTAGATTATTTTTATGTTATTATTTTCCTTTGTTATTGTGTATAAGATACACCAACACTTTGGCAACAACGTAAAAACTACAGCGAAACAGAATAAATCTATATAATAAATAAAACAAAATAAAACTTTTTTAATATTTACTTGTGTTCATATGCACAAGTTATATATTTGTTGCGTGTTGAGTATGTTTCAGATTTCCCAGATTGTGAGCGGTCAGTGAATGCCTTGCCAGTGTAGCTCATGCACACAGAGCAGATGTTTTTCCTTTTTCTTTGCAACCAACTCGAGTTCATTTTACCATAAATACCCAAAGTTGAGGAGTATCTGTGTTTGACCAAGTTTATGATCGTGTATACATGCTAAATGACTACAATTAATAAAAAAAAATCAAATAGAATACCTTCCTGTGTTCTCTAATCGAAGCACTCAGCTGCATACCTTGCCACTCTTATTTGAATCAGCTGGAGAAATCATAACTTTTACAAGATTCTCTCCATTTTAGTAATATCTCTCTGTGAGAACAAGACTGGACTGGACGATGGTTTGGTCTGCTTGCTTCTTTTATTGATAATGTCATAACAACCTCAGCTAACACAAGCTGCTGTTGCTGCAACAGGCACCTGCTGCTAATAGCCAACTGATGTCTACCTCCTGTCCTCCCTTTAATTACTGTAAATAAGAATATGGTTGATATTAAAAAAAAATGCACATCTGTGCGTCAAAACTCAGGTTATGTGGATGACTGATCAATCTTCCTCGAATGGTCTTGAATAAAAAAAAAATAAAAATTGAAAATCTAAATTTCAAATTACCATTTATAGGATGCACCCATACATTTGGCATTCATTTTTTGGGAAAAAAAAAAAAGGGCATATCATAATATTTTTGGGGAAATACAGTTTATATACAATGTTGCCTCACTAATTCACGCTTCAATTTTAGCGCCCTAAGAGTGTTTTTTTTGTTTGTTTTTTCCAAAGGAGTTGAGAGTGATGAGCATCATTACTCACTGAAGCACGCTGCAATGTGCTGTAAAACAAAAATAACGTTTGTTTGTGCCCAAAACTAGACTCTTCAACCTTTATACTGTTAGGAGATCACTGGGCATGGGAAAGAAAGGTAGGTAAGGTTTTATTAAACACATTTCATCATACATTTATACACACTTTTTTTTTTTAAGAAACGGTGGTGCAGCAGAGTATTGAACAACAAAGTGTCCAAAGTGGAACTGCGAGATCTGCTGTGGCAATTGATTTTCAGTTCTTTTTTAACAGGGTTTGGAAAAAAAAAAAGGAAGTGTTTGCATTCAAAAATCAATTTGTGCAAAGAGATGCAAAAAAGAGCAAGTACTGTTCTCACTCAGTTGACTTTAGGTGCATTTAATGACCACTCACCAGGTAGGGTAGAGCAGCTCATACATCAATAGAAAAACTTAGCTGATGCAAGAGCACATTGCACGGGCTTGTCTAAAAAATGTCATTATTTATTGAACCGATCAAAATCGGAACAGTTGCACATGAACTCAAACTGCATGGCAGGGAATACAAATTTCACAATAACGGTATAAAACTAGAACCCCCCCCCCAAAAAAAAAAAAAAACCACATAATTGTCGTGATTATTGATTTGTTTAGAGCTGGTGAAATGTCATTCAAGTATTTAGCATTAGCTAAAGAAATAACCATCATTCATCAGATTGACTAGCAATCAGATTTGTTGTGAGTAATTTATGGTAAGAATTGTATATTTTGATGTACAGTAAAAGTGCAGTGACCCAGTTTTTGAAGAGACTGTCAACATTTCTCTTGATATCCTGAAGTTATTGTCTGGAAGTGTTGAGCTAACTGGATAGCAGGATAGGATTTTCTGTTGTGCCAGAATATCAACATTAGAGAACTAAACTTCGATATTTTCGATGTTTTTAGTCCTATTTTTTAAATTTATTTCATATACATTATTTTAAAAAAAAATTACAAAAATGACTTAATGACAGTAAGGTCAGATAGCATTAAAATCCGTGCCTAGCTTGATATTTTGCTTGAATTTGAAACACTATAAATAGAATTTATAGTCGCATAAGGTAACTAACATTCGTTCATGCTGATAAGAAAATTTAATGCTTTAAAATCTAAAACCTAACTTGTGATAATAAGCAGTAAACGGGATCAGGAAAGCAGTTTCATACTAGTACCCGATCAAGGTTCTTTCCTGCACTTCACTTGAGCTGAAATGCTCCCAGCAGAGAAGAACATTTTCCAATCAGTGTACTTTTTCGTTGCATCAATAACTCTTCAACTCCATGCAGTTATCTTTCAGCTTCTCATCCCCTCTCCTAATACAATGTCTGAACTCAAGAGCTCCTATTGTATTTTATGTTTAACCTTTTGTTTAACCCATCTATAATGAAACATTTGGCACTTTAAACACACCTCCTCCTCAATCTTTTGAGAAAGTATTCAGAACTATTTACAGAATGTATTGTAAGGTAGCGGTTGAGCTTTAACACAGACAACACATTCGATACGCCACATTTAGCAAATGACTACTGATGGTTCTTTACAATCTATAAAATGCATTGAAACACTGTGATGCACAATACCAAAACTGTTTATATAAAAGAAAACGTTTAACTCTAGGTGGCTTGTTTAAAAACTTTCAAAGTTATCTTTAATCGTTGATGACTTGAAAATTGTGTTACGTTCCATTTGCAAAGACTTTATGTAAAAATCAGAACATTATGTGTTTGACTTTGAAAGACTCAATCTCCCATTTAACGAAGGGCAGATCAAAGGAGTCTCTTTCTTTGAATAACCTCTATTTGGAACATTTGAAGCTTAAAAAGAAGGACATTGAGATTACAGTACACTGTAAACTGCTCAGCATGATGCCCAATTTGTTTTTCATGAATACCCAATATTTTTTTTCCCCACTCGCATAAAAAATAAATAAACAAATAAATAGATAAATAAATAACAAATGCAACTTTTACGTCTGTGAAGTGACACACATGGACAAAAAAGATGACGTCGCAAGGTGCAGAGTTTATGGAAGTAATTATGATGCTGCTTGAATGGACTCATATCAGGTTGCCCGAAGAGCAAGGCTGGTGCAGGTAAAACTATTTGGGGGAAATATTTGGAGAAATTGCTACATGACCTCCTTTTATGGAGACTGCGACTAAATATCAGGTTATGTTGCCACATGCAACAAATTAAATGTCTGCGGCGTAGATGATGTGCTGTTCGCATTGTGTGAAAGAAAAATCAACTAAGTTTATTTGGCATCTATTTGCAGAGAAAAAAAAATATGCCAGTATGTTCAGCATAGTTTCATGCAATAGTAACAGAAATAAAAGATCAGACTACGTATAAAATCAAAAAGTAGAAACCACACTTTGACCTGCATTATAATTAGTATTATTGCATTATAAGAATAGTAGCAAACGACCAAAATATATTGACAGGGCAAAATTTGAATTAATTCTTGCACAACATAGAAGAGCCTTTCAAATAATAAATATGTCTTCTAATTTTACTCTAACACCCTGGATTATATCCAGGGTGTTAGAGTAAAATTAGAGTAAAATTATTCTTAATGGCCAAATTTCATGACTAATATAAAATTTTTCTAAATTCTTTTTTAGCCCACAGAGGTTGAAGGAGAGGAAAACGTCAACCAAGTCTTTGAAGTCTTCTTGAGAAAAGAAAGAAAAACAGATTTTGTGTTAAAATAGGTGTCCTGGGGGACAGCCGTTGAGTGTGTGCAAGCATATATATTTTTTTCATTTTTAATACGTTTTGTTATTTTATTTCGGTCATATTCAATTAATTGATATCACGTATCACACGTAGTGGTAAGTTTTACTTGCTGATGCAGGTTTATTGATGTTTAAATGCACTGGGAAATTGCCTGTGTTGTACATTACATCGTGATGCAAAGCCCAGTAATGCATACGTGTGCTTCTGTATTTGATTTCTCCAGCCGTGGTGTCCTAAACGATGGTATTATGTATTGAATGCATGTATTCAAGTAGGACATCACTGAAAGTTTAAGTGTGAAATGCACGGGTCACCACTGATTGCAAGTATTGGGTCATTTGAGCCAATGAAAGTAGTTGCCCAGAATCAGAATCTTATGCAAGACAACGAATACTACTCCTACTCCTAGTATAGAGCCGTGGTGAGATGTGCTGTTGAGCCAAGTCAATGACTGTCTTGCTCTGTGTCACCCAGCTGGTAGGAAAGATGAATGATTCTATCATTATGCCCCACTGCAGCAAAGATCATGAATAAAATTTACAGATGTAATTGAGAAATTGATTCCCCCTACACCCACCCCACACCTTTCAATAATTGGAATTGTATAGTAAGCTTTCAAGTCACATGAAAAGCTCCTGAAACGATGAGCTCAGATATGTTTCTCGGATTAGCCTTGTTACCATGGTTTCTCGGAAATGGGAGGAAGATCAGTGACGTTTGTCCATCCAACCTCTGTTCTTAACCACTTACTTAGCTGTAAAAAGTTCATATTTGGTGACTAGATTATTTTTCATATTATTTTATATTATTATTTTTCATTTCAATACTTTTACCTTTACATTTTTTCACTGCTGTCCACTGACATCACCTGTGGTCAAAGCTTGGGCAGGAACGAATCATGGCCACAATCATGGAACTCATTTTCAAATGACAGCTAGTGGCAAAATATATTGTAAAAAGTATTAATCGTATGAGAGGAGGGGCTAAATGTCTGGGGCTTTTTGCCCCTGGCAGGGTCACCCATGGCAAACAGGTCGGAAGTGAGGGACCAAACTAAGCATGGCTCATAGACCTCTATGATGAAAGAAATAAATGGAGTCATGTTTCCCTTACCCGGACATGGGTCATCGGACCCCCCCCTCTGAAGACGGGCCTGAAGGTGGAGCTCACTGGGGAGCGCCTGGTGGCCGGGATTACTCCCATGGAGCTTGGCTGGGTCTACACTCATGGGGCTTGGCTGCTCCTTTGCTCTTCGCTTTGATTCTCCCGTCTGCTGAAATCCACGTGCGGTAAGCCACTGCTCTCACATTTTTTTGTCTTTAATGGACAAGTCAAGCCATTTTTTCCTTTTCATAATGGATCAAAGTCTGCCAATAAAATTATCCACGCAGGCTTGGTATTGACAAAAATGAGGCAATAAGGCAGTGCTTGACAAAAGTGCATTTGAAAGTGCAAACTGGCTAAAACGGATGCATGGTATATTGAATTAGAGGTATATATAATTGTTAGAAGCTTTATAAATGACATGAGATTACTTTTCAAATTAAGAATATTCAAACCGTCATTTGGATAAAAGTGGTCTGATTTTGAGTTACACGGGTATATGTCATGGAGGTTGATAATGAAAAAAAAAAAAGATTTTCACACAAAAAAATATGGTCATTTTATGTGTTATGTAGCTTATTGTGTTGCTTTAATTCTGCTCTTTTGTTTAATGTAGTATAGAGTACAGTAGCTTGAACTTATGGAAAACTAAATACATTTTAAAAGCATCATGGCAAACCCTGGCAAGCTTTTTCAAACATGGCTTGACAATTTTAACTTTTTTTTTTTTAAATTACAAAAATGATGAAGCACAGACAGAATTGGTTGAATATTTATACATGTTTGGTCCACTTTGTCTTTAAAAAAAGGGGGAATATATTTTTTGGATATTTAGTCATTTTAACTGTGTATTGGTTGGGGGTAGGCAACCTTGGTCCTAGAGAGCCGCATTACCTGCAATTTGTTTCTCTCCTACATCACACCTGAGTCAAACAATCAGCACATCAGCAAGCTTCACAGAAGCCTGATAACGATCCTGATCATTTGAATCAGGTGTGTAACAGAAGAGCGACATCAATTATATGCACGGTAGTGGCTCTCTAGGAAGTGAGTTGCCTACTCCTGGATTTGTGTTTTATCCATTGTAAATAAAGCTGTAGTAAAAGAGGTTGCGCTTAGTGCATCAAATATGTGAATATGAAAGTGTAACCAGAGATAATATAACCATATAACCTCAGGAGCGCAAAACAAAACTGACTGTGAACAATGACCAACAACAAAAACAAAAAAGTGAATAAAATAGAAGTAGGCACTATCATAATTGTTTATATAAAGCTCAGCTTTAAATCCTGAACTTGAGATTTCTGAACACTGTTTGTAGAGCCTCTGTGATTGCCAGCTTGGGTTTGAGAACAGATACTGCAATCCCTTTAGTCATGTCCAACAAACCCCTGGACTACCTGTGAGACCTACACACTAATAGAGGATCAGAAAAGGCAGAGAAGGTGAACTGAGGCCAGAAATGCTACAAGATTAAATTGATCCACCTTCAGATATTTTGTGCAAGGTTACAACACCTCGGCTGAAATCTTAAAGAATATTGACCTCCGCATATGTTTTTATTTTTAATGTGGGTTAGGGTTTTGAAATCCTTGAACCAACAAGTACTGTGAAACAACTTTTTGTGTTCTTCTAAGCATCAAAAAGCAGACGGTCAAGCCATATCAAGCTGGTATGATTATTAAACCAATTGATTTCATGGTAGGTGAAGCGAACGGTGGAAGCAGATGGACCCAATTGCAGGAAAACGGCTAATGATCCAGGTTAATAATTAAACCTATCCAATCCAAAGAATCAACAAAATGGTCAAAGAAAGGAATTTCAGGAAAAAGCCTACATTTTGCGTGGCTGTCAGTCTTTTAACTGTTCTGTCCACACGGTGAAGACTTCCCCTCTCCTGCCTCATTGTCACTATGACAACGTCATCCACCATTCTGCCGAGCAGATGGGTAGTACAGTTCACTGATCAGAGTGAGTTCTTTGTTGAACCTATTTCAGTATCATGTTGTGTTAGGTTTTATTTAATCTGCATTTTACTACCAAATCAAAGTAGTTCTGCAGATTTGCCTCACAGATCAACTGCTTTAACCCTTCCACCCTGATTGGGAAAATGCTTCCCTAAGTTTTCAAAAAGTGGCAATGGGTATTAGGAAGGGTAGCAATAACATGAAATGCCTTCCCAGTGGTTCATAAAGTAGCTTGCGTTGTACAATATCTTGCAAAATAACAATACTGCAGAAATATATTGAGAATATGTGCCGTATATGTGTGTTACTAAAGATTACACTGATTACTATTTATTGTAGGCGTTTGTATTTTCAGAGTGGGGTTAATTTGGCTTATTAATAAAAAATGTGTTAATTTCATTTTATTTTTTATTAAATTAATTAAATTAAATCAATAAAGCAATCAATCCGACTAGTTTAATATGTTAAAAAAATTGAATGGTTTTGAAATTTGTCAAAGTGCATTTTAAGTCTACAATTGTTTGCTAACAAGGTGATAAAGCCAGCAAAGCGAAAGAGGCATTTTATTTTATGATGCTGATTTTGACTAAATAATTGGAAATTGACCTGGTTTGGTGTGCAATTTACAATATTTTTTTTTTTTTCTAAATTTCAGTATAGCTGAAAAGTAACAAATATACTTGTTGACCAATTGAATCTGTCGGTGAATAAAAAGGGCATTTCTTTGGCTGAAATTATTTGTTTTGTTTTGTTTCTGGTTTCTGCTAAAATTTGCAAAGGAAGTCCTGGAAAAATGAATTTCTGAAATTGCTATTTCTATTTAATTCTAAAAGGAGCCCCTGACTCCAAAATGTTTGCGAACCCCTGGTCTTTGGATTACTCAGTCCCAATGGAATTTCTCAGTGGAAATGGAATTAGAAATTTTCAAATTAATATTCCAACTATCCTAGATTTATCAACAAAAAAATGTGCCGTACTTTTTTTCTTTGAAAATAAATAAATAAAAACTAATCAATCAATCTATCAATTATAGTGAAAGGGTTAAAGACTTCCCAATTACTCATTATTAATGTCATTGAGCTATATGGAACTTTGTCTGTCCCTTTCAATGAAAGCTAAAGTCAGACGATCTGACGGAAAATGGACAATAAGCATGTACAAGACAAGATGCCTGTTTGCTGATACAACTGATATTGTACTTAAATCTAATGATGTACTGTATATACATAGTTTCCTTTGCAGGAATAAAAACTGAAGGCCAGCAAATCGGGTAATCCACTAATATGATGTTCCAGATTTGGAATTTTCCAATTGGACATTGTGAAAATAGAATAAATAAAGTAAACTTGGTGCTTTAGACAAACAACAACTAGCCTGACAGCCCAGAGCCTGCGCTGTCAGCTAACATTAGCTGCTGACTCCACTACTTGGAATTCATTGCCGCTAGAATCACACTGCAGTGAATGTGAGTCTACAGTACTTTTCCTAACAAAACTTCCAGTTTTTATTCGACTGACATTCGACACTTTCTTTCCAGACAAACACCAGTACACTTTCTCAACTCTTCAGCAAACACCAATACCAGGTACCATACCATTCCACCAATCTATAGTGTGTGTGTATATTATATATATATATATATATATATATATATATATATATATATATATATATATATATATATATAGGAGAACGCAGTCTGGCCACAGAACATGGATATACAGTGTGGCCTATATAATGAGTAAACATGACAAACTGAAGCGCCTGAATTTTTAACACAATGAATCTCATCTTTTTCTCTTTCACCCAATTCATTATTAAATTTAAATCAATGTCAGTCAAATATTCAGTAAATAAATTAATTTCATCGAAATATGAGGTGTCTGTACACAAGCATTCATGCACCTAATCACACCTAAGGAAAATTTTGTGTGTCCAACACACCTGTTTTTGGAGTGTGGACGGGAGCAAGAGTGCCTGGAGAGAACACACACGGGCTTGGGGAGAACATACAAACTCCACACAGAAAGGCCGGAGCCAACTAGCTTTGAACTCGGGTCCCTTAACTCTGAGGCAGATGTAATAACCACTCATCCACTGAGCCGCTGACCTGGATATTTAGCTAATCAAAATGACTTTTATACAGATTTGAGGCAAATTGTAATCAATTTTCCAGGGGACATTGATTTCAATTCACTCCATTTTGCTATATTATTCAGTTGAAAATGTTTTAAAACTGTGATTTCATCATTTTTTGTATTTAATAGTTTTGTTTGAATCTGCTGAGTTATGCTTAATTTTTTATATCAAAATAATAGATAGATAGAGATAGATAGATAGATAGATAGATAGATAGATAGATAGATAGATAGATAGATAGATAGATAGATAGATAGATAGATAGATAGATAGATAGATAGATAGATAGAGAGATAGAGAGATAGAGAGAGAGATAGATAGATAGATAGATAGATAGATAGATAGATAGATAGATAGATAGATAGATAGATAGATAGATAGATAGATAGATAAAGATAAAGCATCAAAGCAGCTTAACCACAGACTGTGCAAGCCTCCTAAATAAGGCATAAAATGCTGACCGTTTTCCATGACTGGTGCAGATAAAACAAAATTTGACACTATAGTGAGTAATGCAAAAAAAAAAAAAACATGAACTAGCAACTAATATTGAAATAACCCTGAAAAGATAGGCTCGAGCACATATCCCCAATGACGCCACTTAGTTCATTCAGTCTTTAGCGAAGATCAATTGCAACATTAATTTGAGCAAATCAATAGCGAATTAGCATGTATTTACATTTGTTGGAGAAAACAATCGATTCTTCAATCAGGCAGTTGGAGAGTGCTCAAAAGGCAAACAAGAAGCACTAATGAGCAATGAATTTGAAAGTCAATGAGCAATCAGGCATTGCCTTGTCTATGCTTATCAAATCAAGCTCTAAATAAACAACAGGGGATATAGTATCGTAGTATTCAATGCTCAAGTAAAAATAGAGAACAAATTTAACATGTTTAAATCTTATAATGATGAAAATTGTTAGACATGAACTAGTGTATTAGCCCTCGTCGTAATTGGTATAATCATGAATAGAATTGCTCAGACACTGGAATGTTGTTACAGAAATACATGAATGATGCATTGACTTGAGATTCTGCAGGAAGTTGTGAATTGTTAATAGGTGTGTGTATTTTTGTTTTGTTTTATTTCTGGTACATTACATTATGTAACAGTATATAATTAACCTCGTAGCTGAATATGACTTAATAATACAGTGTGAAGGTGTAAAACTCATGTTTTCCTGTTTTCTCTCCTCAACACACCTGACTCAAATTATTAGCTAATTAGTAAGCTCTGCAGGAGTTTGAAAATGATTCAAATCATTTGAATCAGGTGTGTTTGAGAGAGAAGGTTTGAAAACAATGCAAGATACCAGCCCTCGAGGACTGGAGTTTGACACCTGTATGTAAACTGTTGAAATGCGATATTCACTGATGATGTATTTCTTTTCATTTGTTTTTATTTTACCATTTCAGTTCCTTTTTTAAAACGATTGTATGTTCAACATATGAAATAAAATAAAATAGTAAAAGATACTACTGGTAATTGATTGATGTATTAAAAGTTTGTTTTAATTGTCTCCATGTTTATGCATATTCATTCAAAATATTCGATTTTCAGTCCACAGACCAAATGTGTTTGGTTTGTGCTATCTGTGGTTTTGTTTACTTCCTATTTCATGTCTTGTTCCTTGTGTCTTTCATGTTCTAGGTTTGTGTTGGTTGGATTTTCTTCACTTTCTTCATCAATGTTTTCCGGTCCCCTTTTGTCAGTGTCTTGTTAGTCTGACTCTGTTCACCTGTCCTCGTCAAAATGTTCCCTTGTGACAGCCAATCAGCTTCCTGTACCCCTTGTGTGTTGCCCAGGTGTTCGTCATCAGTTTCGAAACTATTTAGTTTCACTGGTTCCTTTCACTCCTTAGTCTGTGTGAATGATGTATTGCAGATGATGAGTCTGGCATCGGAGCATTTTGTAATACTTTTATTTCAGGTTTTTGATTGTTGACTTGTTCTAGTCATGGGTTAATGAGGTTTCCAGTGTCATACTAAGACATGGGGACACTGCGTTGGCACTATGTCACTTTGTTGATTAATATGACACCTAATGGACCTTATTTGCATTACACCCAAACTATAAACAGTAATATTTCTGCGTGTATGTCTTTTATTGGTTTTATTTTAATAATCTTAAAATACAGTGGCAGAGCGAATAGCAGATCCGCCACACGGGTCATAGTCTCGAGTTCAGCTCAGTTTCTGAAAAAGAATCACATTGGTGTGTGTATAAAAATTGGATGTCTTTCTCACAGACATACGCACAGTGGCAAATAGAATCCAAATTGGATCACTTCAGACTGCAGTGTGAACCTTGCCAAAATGGTCCCACGAGCTAGAGTTCTTTCTTCTTCTTTGAGGTCCTACCATATTGACATGAAGGGAATATTTGAAAGAGTTGTGATTCGTTATGCGAAGACGTACCCTTTGACAAGTGCGCTTCCTCGTAAAGTTCAGAGCCTCAGTCACAACTACTGATTGAGTGATAAAGTGGCAGTATCGGTCACATGATCAATACAAGCAGCTTTTTTTTCTTAAAGCAGTACTGTATGCGTGCCAACATGGGTTACACTCCATCAGCTTGACACACGCATCGATGCATTGGTGGTGTTGTAGCCACACTAGCTTGTTCCTTTTTGTGTCTTTTTTTGGTCTTATTTATTTCTACTACATGTATTATTTTTTTTAACTTTTATATTTTCTTGCTTTTGGGTTCACATCCTGCTCAATCTACATACCCATGTCCACACCTGACAAGATTTCGTCCATTTTAGGGACACATTTTCTATGCAGAATTTTCTCAGTTTGTGTACTTTCACATTAGATTTTTGTGGTAGGTAATTGAGCAAGTTAGTTTGTTCAACTCATCATGTCACTGTAGAGTTTAAAATTTGCACAAAACTACCCTATTTTAAGTATGCACGGTCTGTTCTTTTAAACAAATATGGATTCATTGAAAATTGAGGCTTAATCACAACAGGTGATTAACGTGTTTCACATACGCTCTGTTGCCTACCAGCTCTGGTTGTCATATTTGTCTGCCAGCACCTCCAGATGGGATCGTCACGCAGAGCTCCCACAGATTCTGCCTGATAGGAGACTTTGCTAGAGAGGTCAACATTTTATCACCGTTATTGATAAAATACTGGCTGCACACCTTTATTCCAGAGGCTCACCTAAGAGCAGCTTGTGCATGAGGATGATGCCAGGTTTTTCCACACCACTCACGTGTGATCTCGTGTTCCTGATACTGTACGTTGTATTGTTGAGCTCCTAGTTGGTGCGTATTTGCTTTTTTACTTTCTTTGTTTCTGAGTGTTGCTCGTCTAGTTTTGTCGCTACATTTAATTAGCAATCTGATGGAGGCCTCCTACTGGCTATGTCCTCCATTGGAGCCCCTAGTCAAATCAAATCAAATTTTATTTGTATAACCCTGAATCACCGAAGTCTCAAAGGGCTTCACAGATGAAAAGGTCATGTCAAGACTTCTTTCGAAAAAAGAAGTCAAACAGACATCTTTTCGGTGTAAGGTACACAACAGCATCCCCTGTCAAAGCTCCCAGAAGGGGAAGGAAAAACTCAAAACCTCAATTTGGGGAAAATCTGAAACCTTCAGAAGGGACCACAGGTGGGAGGGACCCCCTCCCAGGCCCACAGGTTGAAGTGGATGCTGCATGTACCAAATACCGACAAATAGATCCTTAGTACCTTACCCTAGTACCTTGACATAGAAGTCTATAAGGTACCTAATTGATAGTTACCTTATATAGGCTTCTATGTCAACTTAAATTGTTACTTTGTTGTGGAATTTCTCTAGGGGGTTTGTTTGCAACTTTTGACTCTCAAGTTTTTGTACCTTGAACAGTCTGTCTGGGGTCCAATAGTCATCATTTTCAGTGTTACTAGCATAACAAATGTTACTAGCATAACAAATGTTGCCGAAAAAGGTAACACCCCCCCCCCCCCCCCCCCGATTAAAATACAATGTATTACTGAGGCAACTCAAAAGACTGATATGCAGCCACAAAATTTGGATTCAGTCAATTTTCTTGCACTTTAACTATTTACATTTTACATCATTTAAAAAGCGGAAAGTGGAATGTTCTTGGACACAAATAACTTGTTTTGTTTAGGGGTGTTAAATTTGAAACCCCATTTTTTTAATACTAGAAATCAAGTGGACACTCTGCCCTGTAATTGTTTGGTTTAGGTTGTACCCTGCCTCACTCAAAGACAGCTGGCACAGGCTACAACCCTCCAAGTCCTGAACCAGGATGGAGAGTAGATCGATGTGCAGACGACATTCTCGAAGCTTCCACCTTTGCTTAACAGACACGAATCATAAATATCATTTTAAATACAACAAAGGTAACAAATAGCATTTAAATAATATCGATACTATGATAGTGAAATTGTTCATCCATTCTCGATAGACTTGTTAGCGTTAAGGGTAAGCTTGGACCTATCTGAGCTGACTTCAGGTGGGAGGCGGTTTACACCTTAGTGAGGTTGCTAGGCAATTGCAGGTCACATACTGTATGGACAATCATTCACAGTCATGTACAATTAGGACTGTTCAATGAACCTAACAAGCATTTTTTTTTTTTCTTAAGTGTTGGAGGAATATTAATAACCTGGCTTAGCCATCTTTCACGAAGTGAATCAGAACCCTCCTAAGGCATTATTCTAGATCAGCATCCATTTGGTGATCAATTGCACACAGCCACTAGGAAAAATATAAATGCTGTGAAAACAGTGAATCAAATAAAAGTGGGGAGCTCTGGTTCTCTGCTCATAAACCCTACGGCATTCAATCCCCAATCAAGTGGAATGAGTGCCCCCACCCCCACCCCCTGCCATCCTTCAAGGTCCCCCGCCCCTGCCAACACTGCTCTTTATGAAATAAGAATAAATTGAACTTCAGGCTAAAGCTGTTTCTCATCTAAGCCTAAATATGGCTACTGAGGGGAAACAAATATTGCATCTTCCATATTGAAATTCCCTGGGGTGTTACTTAACTTGCTCTGGAAAGGTCAAATCTCAAAGGGGTGGAAAAAGGACAGCAAAGAGAAATGTTTCAGTGAATGTCAATTCGCATGGTTTTCCCACACAGATGAAGAAATGATTTGAAGGTGGATGAGAGATTGAGCTAAATATTGGTCTATATGGAAACAATATATCCTATAAAAGTAAAAATCCAAAATTATTTCTGGATTAGAAACAGTTTAGAAGCAGTCAATAATTCTGTGGATTTCAATATTTGCGGTTGTTTGAAAACCTCTCCTGATAGTATAACACCAACATTATGAAGGAATATAAATGATTTTTTTGGGAGTGAGTATGTTTAATCAAAAGAAGATATTGTTTTATCCTTTGGATTCTTTAGAATAGGCACCTTTATCTTAACGACATCTTCTTGGCTGGCTTTATGACGTGGATGGTGCTTTAAGACCTGTAATATCTTTCAGTTCAAAACTCTGGATTTTCGTAATTTAACAGCATTAATTTCTTGAGGGCTTCATGAGTCAATTTTAAGTTTGAAAACATTTCAGAAATTTGATTTGTACTGTGAAATGCAATTCTAACCGCTTTACATGATTTAAAACCACTTGTGGTGCTCAAGGTCACAAACATACACATGTATATGGGAGTGTGTAACTTTCCAGTTCAGAGGTTTTCCTACTGCAGCTTGCCAATTAGTCTATGGCGGTTTATCCGAAAAAGCACTAAAGTACAGTACTTTTAAAATAAAACAACTACTATATTTTGTATAGTTTTTGAAGTTCTTAAAATTGGTACATGTTAATGACGATATTAAGGGGCTGATTAAGTCACTGAAGTTAATGAAATAAGCAGGTGGGCGTTTTACATTTTTTGCTAGTCAGTCATTTACAGTTTCTCATTTACAGTTCGTCTGTACCTGTCACGAGGGTGTGAGGCGGGGAAGAAGGCTGGCGTGGTTGTGGAGGTGGAAGACCCAACAGCAGGAGGGCGTCGAGACAGGGAATGTGTGTAATAGTCCATGTTTATTAACACAAGGAGTTAATATTAATATTATATGTTATTAACACAAGGAGCGGGAACAAAAGCGGGGAAAAACAGGACGGCAAAAACTCGAACTAAGGGCGCAAGCAGGCTGGCAAAACAGAAAACAAACACTAACGAACAGGCAGCAAAAAAACACGAAGGTGACGGACGATGGGTGCGCCGTGACTACAAGACGACAATGATCCGTCACGGGCTGTAACAAAAACTAGGTTTAAATACACTCACACACTAATCAGACAAACGCACGGCAGCTGGGTAGGGAACAATAGGCAAGGGGAGCGGATTGGAGGACACACAGGTAACGCAGACAGGTGGACTAAATCAAAACTAACGCAGGGAGACACGAGAGGAGCAGAAGCAGGAACTATATAAACAGAGAAGAACAGAACCCCTCAATATAAACCCACCACCCAGAATCCAACAAACCATGAGAGTACTGTGGACCTCCTTCCTCTACTCAGTCAGTCCATCTTTTTTCAAAGTTGACCCAAATTATAAATGCTACTCCATAATCACTCTGTCAGAAATGATAAGCCCACATTCTGTTAAGTGCTGATTAAAAACAAAAACCACCCAAGATTTCCTTGTAGAAGGGGCTCCTAGTTTTAGATTCTTGAGGACAGTATTGACCACAAGTTTGCGTTCGCACCCAGCCACAGTGGGAGGGCGTTTTTTTTTTTTTTTTTTTTTTTTTTACCAAATCAGACTGATAACATCAGCAGAGGAAAAAACTCCTCTACCCCACCTGTTCAACAAGTAGCGCTAACTAAAAATCTGATAATGAACAAAAGAAGTATTGTAATTTTTTTTGCGACACCGCACAAGAATGGAGCTTAATTAGCTTTTTAACATTTCTCTTTAGCTCGGCTATCTTGGTACTAATAAATTGATGTACTTTATGAAAGCTGTGCAATCCATCAACAAAACTACAAGTCGCTGACAGAACAATAGTGTTAATATTTTCAGCCAGTGCTTTATAACAAGAAGCCATGAAAAAAAAAATACACAGACTGAGAAGAAGAAAGAAAAAAAAAAACAGTTCATGCCTCTGATTGTCAGGCTGCATTAAGATGAGTCACCAAAACATGCATGGTGATAGATTAATTAAAGACGTTAACTGTCCAGGTGGAAATGAATGATTGTTTGTTTATATTGTATTTGCCTTGTGACTGGCTAGCCACCAGTCAAGTGTCTACTGCGCCTGCAAAGTCACTTGGGATATGCCCCAGCTCACCCACTACCCTCATGAGGACAAGCAATATAAAAATGGATTGGTGGAATAAAAATATGAGAAGTAGTAAAAGTCAACAAAAGTCCCCCTATGCTTAATGGACCCATCCCTCTCGGAGGTTCCATGGGAGTAGGGTAATATTTTGTTTTTATGTTCTGAGTGTGCACAGGGACAGACAACATACTGCATGTACTTCTTGAAATTGTGAAAAAAAAAAAATACTTATTTTCAAGGCATTAATTAATTAGTTATATTTTTTCACATATCCCACGAGGCAAAAAACAAACTAATCTGTTAAAGTATGAAGTAAAAGAAAAAATTAAGATCAAAATCAGTTACAGGTGCTTGTACTTTTATTGAATATGAATTTTATAGTGTGTATAGGGTTAATACATCTACATTTTGATTTGAGGTGGACTCCAAATTCTCCAAAAAAGAACAAGAAAAATAAAAACAAGAAATATGGGGAAACTGTGTAGATATTCACACTTTACAACATCATTGAGAAGTGCTTGGAATAGAATGCATCCCTGTAGCTCACCTTCTGTGGCTTCAAAAAAGCATTTGACAGCATTCACACATAAAGCCTGTAGGACTCTCAATTCAAGTGCAGCCTATTTCACGATAACTTTATAAGAGAATGGTTCAAAGTCAGAGCTGCACCAAGACAGGCCTGTATACCTTTCTATTCTGAGTCCAATAACCGTCACTTGGCTATACGCCATACAACAGCCAGCTGTCCATGTGACATTGGAAAGAATTTGCGCATTGTAGGAACATCCACCCATCCATTAGCTACCACTTTATCAAGGACCGGGTCTCAGGGGGAGCAGTAGGAACATGATTTTGCTAGTAATGTAAGGACAAAAGAAGACTCACACATTGTTCTGCATCACAAAGCGGCCTCCAAGATGAAATGTGTAAATGCCCCGGCAATGATATAAATTTGGTGGCCGTTAAAGACAGTCACCGTGATGCTTATAGGGATATCATGGCCTGATTATTAAAGATAAGCTCACACAGTACTCGAGTCTGCTGAAAAAAGCAAATATCACATTTTATACTCTTCAGGATGAAGCCATGGGGAGCGTGGAAGAGAGGAAAAAAGAGGGCACATAGAATGGAGCTGGTGGAGAAATGTACCAGAGTTGAACTGTGACAGAGAAGCATCAGCTAAGTGAAAGGAACATTTTACAGGCCAGTATACTGAGACCATCCATGTTGTGCTGTAGACAGCTGCTATGACTTCAAGTATTTGAGGCTCAACCACAAAGATCAAGTAGGAGATAGAGAGAGACTAGCTTAACAAAACACTTGGACAGTAAGGACTTTGACAGGTCAAAATAAAAAGCAAGCTTGGTTGTGTACAGTGGATGAGATCCTTTAGGTTACCTGGAGATGCATTTCATAACAACTGGGCTAAAAACAAACCTGGTGCTGTAAATACTGAATTATAGAGAAAATGAATTCATGAGCGACATTGGATGATGTAAGACATGATTACAAACATGATGAGCGATTCATATAACATTTTTTGGTTAAGGGAAAATGAAAACGAAAAAGGTGGATGAATTCAGCAAGTATATCTTAAACCGACATAAAAAGCAAGTATACACAGATGTCTGAACCTTGCCAAAGACGGCAGCATTATTTTTAGACCTCAGCTCCGACTATGTCTCTTTTCAATTGCATACCTCTGAACAGTTCCCTTCTAAAGCCCTTGCAACTCTTTGTTTGTGCACTTGGAAAGAAAAAGGAACTTCTTGTCTCCCTGCATTCACTCGTGTTCGTCTTCCTCACCTTGAAAGTGATCATTCCTCACTTTCAGCTCTTTTCTTCCTCACTACGTCAACACCTTTCTTCATAGTAAGAGACAGTGAATCAATATCCATGTCTTAGTGCTCCAAGTTCTATTGACTTTGTTGTCCTGAAGACTCCATAAAGAGCCATTGGGGAGGATTTGTCACTGCCTCATACCATCCTCTAACGTTGTACATGTCTCTGTCGCTACCCGATACATGAAGTAGCAGAACTGACCACTGTAACACCAATAACAGTAAATAGGACAGAAATGCCACTTTCCAGATGGATTAAAGGAGATTAAACCGTGTACCGCTGTGGCTGTGAGCACCAATGGCAAAACAGTTTTCGAGGGCCGGATGGCTGCATGTTTTTGATATTTCTCTTTCCAGCACACTTGGCTCGAATGATAAGGATCGTTATCAGCAACAGGCCCTAAAAGGACTGAAGTTGGACACACAATGGGTTGTTTTCCATTGTGTGAGCTTTTATGTGCACAAAATGGATGCTGTCCAGACAGGAAAAGAGAAAATATGTTAATAGCAGACTCTAAATACGAGGATCCTATTAAACATGCAATAATTCATTATGTACTGCAGGAGTCCCAAGCTTGTTGCCCTGGGGCTATTTTCAGCCCAAAGGATGACATTATGGTAATGTCTTTGCCCTTTATAAATATATATATATATATATATATATATATATATATATATATATATATATATATATATATATATATATAGAGAGAGAGAGAGAGAGAGAGAGAGAGAGAGAGAGAGAGAGAGAGTTTTTTGTTTGTTTGTTTGTTTTTTACCATGGCTCAGACTCACGACAGCTTGCATCAAAACATCATTTTAAAGTATGTACCCATTGCTAGTCATGTCTTTTTCAAAAACTGCAGTGAAGGGAAATTGTTAGCCAATTTTGAAAAAACAAAAAGGGAAACTTCTTTCTAGTGGTGGGGCACAAATGCTATTAATAAAAATGAAGAATTTACAGGACTATTCTTCCAGTTTGTATGCTGTGGTTCATTCATAATATAAAACAACAGTTTCTTCTGACTCAGCTAAGGGAATAGTATCAGGTAATACTGTTCTTTTTATTTAGGCAATGTAGTGAAGTAAAAGTGTAAAAAAGGAATGTTACAATTACGTACGTTGTAACTACATTAATCTATTGGATACATTTATATTAAAATAATGTAAAGTACAGTAACAAAGTAGTAAGTCTGTTACTTTACAAGACTTCAGTCAAACCACCTTCCAGTATGAGATATGACATTCAAAGTTAAAGCATTCAATCGTGAAACCCACATTGCCTGAAGGCTTTTTAGTTCAGACTTAAAATGTACAGAACTTCGCCACTTCTTGCAGATGTCTGATCAGCCCAGAAAAAATGTCACCCAGACATAGTTTTTGAAATCTAATTATAAATTTCAAATTCAAAGGTCCTCCCAAGCTTTATACATTTTTGTTAGACTGATAACAGAGATGAGGTAACTCGGTGGTAATTTTGTCAGACGAGTGAGTCTTAATAAATAAAGGCCGCGGTAAAGCACTTTGACAGCCACAAATTAATATCCTGAATCGATCCATCAATCCTCTCGCTGTGCTGCATATTTTCACAAGCATTGGAGGCGTGCTGGAGCCTATGTCAGCTAAAGTTTGGGGAAGAGGCTGGGTACTTCCTAAAGTGTTTGCCAGCCCATCGCAGGGCGCTTATAGATACCATTCACACTCATATTTACACCTGCAGACAATTTTAGAGTCTCCAATTAACATGTCATGCATGTTTTTTTGGTGTGTAGGATATTACAAAAGCACCCAAAGGAAACCCACACAGGTAAAAGGAGTTTGGAATTGAACTCGTGACCTCTGAACTGTGAGGCAGCCAATGTACATCTAGAATATAAATAAATATATTCTTTCAAGATATAGGGGCACAGAGTAAACAGACAAGATGATTCCCAACAGCCTACATATCCCCTATAGTGAACATGTAGGATAATCCTATTAGAGGGAGATGTGATGGGGGAATGAACCTGGTGACAAAGCTCTGAGGATGAGAGAGGATCATGCTAATTTGCTTTAGCACATGAAGCAGCAGCTACATAGAAATCTTTGAAGGATTCCTTTATGCACCTAAAACACAGAGCATGATTCATCAGCAGGAAGTGTAGGTGTGTGCTCAGAGGAGTGCTGCTCTGTTGGCTGCGTATGAATGTCTTTATCTTACAGTAATGAAGGCCCATGCTGTCAGCCAAGCAGCTGGTGTAACTCTTCATGCTGATGTGCACCTCAGGATATCACTTTTGACTACATATATTCATCATCAATCAGACCTCATTTCCCTGCACCAACATCTCCTAATTTCACACTAAGGACTCATGCTCCAAAACTAATAAGACCCTAACAGTTCTCATTCCAAAAAATACTGATATGGTGCAGTGAGTATTACCAGTAGGTCCGATGCTGTGGTGATGGCTACAACATATCGAAACCTTATTGAAAAAAATACAGGTTGTGAATTTGTCTTATTTTAAACTGATCTTTGTATGACCTGTTTTAAGCCTGCTTGGAATTGAAAATTCCACACTGTAATGCTGCTTCACAAAGCAGAAGGAAGGGATGGGGACTTACGTGTGTTTTTAAATTGTACCTGTAGTATTGAAGGAAATGATGTACGTTTTTTGGTTTCACTTGTTGTATTGAAACAAGCTTAATGGCTTGGGCAATTTACGAAAATTGTAATACTCAGATTAGCCAGTCTGACCAAGATAATGCCACACAGTGAATGGGAGACAATGGAAAAACTGGCTGTCAATGCCATGTCCCATCTCCATCCCCTTCTGACAAGTATGATTCGAAAAATAGATTCCCTGTGCAATCATAAGCTTGCTTTACCACTGAAACATGTTTGGATGTGTTTTTTCTTGTTACACATTGTATATTTTTCTTTCTCAGGACTACAGGTACAATTTGAAGTCAATTCAACAGCTCAGACAGGCCAAAAGATGAAACATATATATATATATATATATATATATATATATATATATATATATATATATATATATATATATATATATATATATATAATAGCTAATGTGTTTAGAAGGTAAAACCAACAAAATTCTACATACATGGTAAATATTGGTCCCAAAATAGTATAGTAAATCCTACGTATATAAAATATACCTATACACGATCAGAAGAAATCATGAATTAAAAATAGAGAAAGGATTTATTTACCTTTGAGTGCCGCTTGTTATGCCCATATTCCCTAATAAGGGTTATCTTGAGCATCGTTTCCATATAAATCATCTTCTTACTTCTCTCTTTAACATCACTAGCAATCTTGGGACCCATGGCTAACCCTTTAAACTTTGAATTAAGCAGTAAAATGCACTATAAATACCGTTTTGTAACCACTCACAATCAAACAAAGCTTTATTGTTCCGCCATTTTGATGAGATGCAGACCAATAGCAGTCCAGCATTGCATAAAAGCAGTTAGACGGCAATTCTTTGGACAATTTCCACCAAAATAAGTGCAATTTCCTAACAACGCCAGCAGATGGAGGTAAAACAACATAAATACAGCCAACCCCCTAGGGTCATGACAGTTGTTTTGTGGGTCATGATAGTTGTGTTTGTTGCAAATCCGGGAAAATGTCATCAAGAGGGGATGAAAAAAACTCAGTATTCCAGGTCGCAACATGAAAATAACGTAAATCAGGGACGTAAAAGCTAAACATTAAAAAAGAAAAGAGTTGACAACAAATTAAAATATCAATCCATTGTCCATGTGATTAATGTGTCAGTCACCCTGTAGTTCACATAAATTGAGTGGGCAGTGTCCTCTTCCATGAATCACCATAAAAATGGCAGAGGCTGCCAATGGTGTAATGACACTGGTGCAGAACAGAATCCTACTTTGTTGTCATTTAGCTGTTTCAATGTCAGCCGTTTTCAGAAAAGATCACCTTAAGGTGCCAGCTGATTTTGAGCAATTTGAATAGTCTTTCAAGGACCAGAGAAAGTTTTGTTTTAAGACTGTTTGTACACCAAATAAAAGGTTGAACTTTCATCTTGCATCTTGCAAAATCTACCTTATTCTGACTTTCAGTAATTTGCAGCAGAAAAAGGTTGTTTCAACCAAATATTAGACAATTTAAAAAAAAATGTCGATGCACACATGTACAGCTTGTGTGCTTGCATCTGTGTGTGTGTAAGTGTGCTTGTGTGCGGCTATTTACAAGTTACTTTTTACAAGTGTGTGAATGTATTTCAAATATGAATATTTTTAGGGTGTGGTATGCTTTAAAAACAGTTCTCTGCATGAAAGAGTACAGCACAGAATCTGCACCACAAGTTGGTTTGTTGAAAGGACATACACCTTTTCCCCAGCCTCAGTTTTTGCTCCCAAAGCTGTAGTGGGATCACACACTGAACAAATGCATGATATGTGAATAGTATATTGACATTTGTTTAGGCAAGTCACTGTTTTTTTTGTGTGTGGAGGAAGGGGGGGTTAAATTTCGGGTTGTTTCTACTCCTGCGAAGATCTGAAAAGGTGTTAAAATTCAGAGTAGTTGCCATCATCCGATGACGAGTTTGGCTTTGAGCTGCGTAGTCCAGGGTCAGCGTCACAAGACTTAATTACGTGGATGAGGCTGCCGCGTCAATGGCTTTATGATGGCAGCTGCTGCGTCAATGCTTCAACCTCGCCAGCAACCTCTGAGTCACTGTCTTCAGCCGTCTCTTATATGACAGCACTGTTAGATATTCCTCTAAAAAAGTAATGCTCAAGCGTGAGCGGATTATACTTACTAGTTTTAACTTCTTCAGCCATGTTCTTCTCAACTTTCTCTCTACGTCTCTTTATGTCGATTAATGCATCACGCTGATCTTGCTCAAAAGTGATCATCGATTTTATTTCATGACCATAAATAGTCATTACTGTTCTTGATGAGCTTGATACTTTATGCAATTCTTTGGACAATTTCCACCAAAAATGTAGTTGACAGGAATTACTATCAGCAGCCTTGATACCATATTGATGGGAATTCCAATCGACAGCATTCAACTGATTTAAAGTAAATAAATCCATCCATCCATTTCCATAGCCGCATGCCCTCATGAGGGTCGAAAGCATGCTGGAACCTATCGAGGCTGTCCCCACACCCTGGGCTGGGTAAACACACACACACACGCACGCACGCACGCACACGCACACGCACACACACATATATATATATATATATATATATATATACACACAATATATCCCACAGAAATTCGATCCCAGCATTTTTTTAATGTAATGGTGGCAGGACAAAAAATCAATATGATGCATGAGTTTGATGTCTGCCAAATGGCTGTGATGCCCTAGGAAGGTGATTATGCCCCTTCTTTATTCAACTACCGTTCACATCAAACATATCTTTTTTTTTTTTTTTCTAAAGTATGAAGTTCCTCAATTGGCTTTCTTCCAAATTACAAAAAAAAAACACAAACCATCTGGCATGCCATCTTAAATTTCTTGTGTAGTTGTCAACAAAGAGTTTTCAGATACTTATTCAACCTATGCTCTTCAGTTACCCAATAATTGCATGAATTATATTTGTAAACATATAGTTAATTAACAAGCACAACAATAAAAAATGAGAGGTAAAGGAAGTAATAAAAATAAACCTTACCGTCTCATTCTCGTACTCCAATACAGTTGTGCCAAGTATTCCTCAGGCTCTATTATTGTCCCCCTCTGATATTAAGATTTAAGAATCTCCTGGAGAGCAAACAGATGGCTCAAGCTATGCGTAACCCAAGGTCCCTTTTCCCACAAACCACTTTTCTTTTGTAATTGTGCCTTAAGGGGAACAAGCACATGAGGATTTACAAACCGAAGTGTTACCCTGGAAGAGAGGGATTTTGTGGTACAGAGCTAGTGGCACAGATCTTGTGGTCAGTCAGGAAAAAGACTCTTTTCAGATAATATACTAAATACCACCTAAAAAGTTCCCAAAGATAATTGCATGACCTAGATTTGTCAGTTCTTTTCTTCTGCTAACTGTACAATGACAATAACAAACACCATACTTAATGTATAAATATATTAAAAAGATTGAAACCATTCCATCTTATGTGGATTAATATTTAAGATGTGACCGTAATGAAAATAACCAGCATATTAAACGTAAAAAGTCAAGTTATCAGTAGTAGTATCAGTCTGAAAATTTGAGCACAAGACCAATAGGGCAAAATGAAAGCGCATGAGTGTATCATTTTTCTTGTTTCTTGTATCATTTTCTTGTTTTCACTCTCTGTGAACACTGTGTGGGTGCTAAGAAATTAAAGTGGCAGCGGAGTGTACTTGTACGACTACAAACCCAATAAAGGATCGAAAAATAAGAATATAAGAATGAAATGTTCAAACTTCCTGCATATGAGATTAAAGAGATTTATTGTCATATGTATAGTTGTACCACACAATGAAATTGTTATTCTGTTCACTTCCTTGAGCAGCAGACTACATTCCATAATTGAGCAATAAATAAATCAATAGCAATAAACAGCAAACAGACACAATAGTTCTAATAATGTAGTGCAGAATATCACATTGTGATTTTAATATGAAATATTGTTTGTGCATGTAGTAGGAGATAGATTAGTTGGTGAGGGATTTGTTCAGAATCCAGATGGCTTGTGGGTAGAAGCCCTTGCCAGTCTGGCAGTCCTGGCCCTCAGGCTCCTGTAGCGTCTACCTGATAGCAGCAATTCGAACGGATCGTTTTGTGGGTGTGTCTTGTCCTTGATGATGTTGCGTGTTCTCCGCAGAACCCTGGTGTGATAAATGTCCTGCAGTGAGGGTAAGGCTGCTCCACAGATGTGCTGTGAGGACTTGATCACATGCTGGGGAGCCTTCACGTCTTGTGCCATGCAGTTGCCGTACCAGACGGTGATGAAGGTGGAGAGGACACCTTGGATTGTATATCTGTAAAAGTTGTCAAGAGTCTTCGCTGTCATTCCAAATTTCTTCAGTCTCTGCAGAAAGTATAGTATCTGTTGGGACTTTTTGATGATCTGTTGAGTGTTGTGGGACCAGGTGAGATCTTCACTGGTGTAGGTGCCGAGAAATTTGTAGGCTTTCACCCTCTCCACCTCAGTCCCATCGATGAATAGTGGTTTGTGCGGCTCTACCTGCCGCCTTGGGTCTATGATAAGTTGTTTGGTTTTGTCCGTTGAGGTGGAGATTGTTGCTGCGCCACCAAGCCACAAGGTCTACCACCTCTTTTCTACATAAGGTCTCAGCCCCACCAGTGATCCGTGATCCGATGACTGTGTCGTCCGTATACTTAATTATGCTGGTGTTGTTCTCTAAGGCAACACAGTCATAGGTGAAGAGTCTGTATGTATGATTTGAAAAATGTTTTTATGTATGATTAGTTCGAGAAAACATATATATATATATATATATATATATATATATATATATATATATATATATATATATATATATATATATATATATATATATATATATATATATATATATATATATATATATCTGGGTGGTTTCATCTGCTATGTCTTCGTGATTTAATGAAATAATGTCCTTCGTTTACTGCTAACTGGTTTGTTCTTTGTTCTTGTTCATATATCTGTTGCCTTGCACTTGCTACGTTTTATTTCATTTGCTTCATTATGTTAGTTTCTGAGTCAGAGTCAATTTTCTTTGAGTTTATTTTCTGAGATATGTTTTCAGAGTTTTGGTTGTACGTATTATATTTTCATTTTCAACGACTTTCTACTTTCCTTCATCCGGGTATTCTCTGCTTCTGTGTCCAAACTCTAAGTACACCCAAACAGACAGCAAACTGAGTTCAAATGAGCACAAGTAAATAAGTCTTACTCAACATATGGCCAAGAACAGCTCATGACATCAACTCAGATCTTTTTTTTTGTTTTGGTAAATTCATTACAAACTTGTGATTTTACAAAATAAAAACGAGCTCTGAAAGATTGTAAATCATTAAGTTTGTCACGAAGCAAACATTATTGCACTGTAATGATATCAAGAACTATTAGCTCAAGCATATGTTTACGTTAAAAAAAATTCAAACACCTACATAATGTTATTGATGTCCTTTACCCTGACTCTCTATAGGCAGTTGCAATGTCCAAGCTTCTTTTATTTTCTTATCGCCAGTTATATTGATTCAAAGTTTCGGCTTCTACCACATTTTGCAGTTCAATAGTGCTGTCGATCATCATCTTCTGTTTACGTCCCAACACAGTGTTTATCGCTCTGAGTTGGTTTCTTTCGCTCATTCCCAGCCCTGCTGAATGAGCAAACCTTTCACTGCCTCATCAAGCTCAACATTTAAGCCCTCTCTTTTCTCAACCATTCATCACCAGTACCATTTTTTAATCCCCTGCATTTTGACAGGTTACTTTCAAAAGATATTCAAAGATATTCCAGGATAAGTTGTTGAAGCTATTGCTGATATCCATTGCTTTTCTTTAGTGGCGCAATCTTTTCTCTAAGCAGTACATTTCATATCAGCTTGTCATAGCCGGCTTTTGGGGCCCTACTAATCCAACAGTGAGCAAGATTCCTCTGTGTACTATACGCAAAAAGTGAAATTGTGGTAACATAAATAATTGATTAAAAATAAAAGTCTGACTGGAAAAAAAAAATCTGCATACATGCATAAACGTCACTGTAAGAATAAGTATATTTAGGTTATCCCATATACGATTTGGTTGTCTTTTGGAGTTATTTGTGAAAAAGTTGTGAGAAGACAACATGTCTCCTGCAGCTTTGGAAAAAAAAAAAAAAAAGCAATGAGGTGCAGTGACTCGGCCACAGGCTGGACATCATGGGGTTCGCTTTGATGTTCCTAGAAAGAAGAACACAAACTGATTTTTTACATTGTTGCCATATTTCTCCCCCAACCCTATAGGGAAGCAATGGCTTTGTAACTAGGGCCAACCCAAAGGTGTGTAGCAAGACTGGTAGGAGATCTGCGAGGGTGCAGGTCTCTACTCGCTGTCCTCGCAACTAAAAACTACTTTTCTTCTTTCCTGTTTGTGGCTTATTAAATGTTCTAGGTTGCCTGAACCTGACAACAACCAAGTTGCGATTGGATCCACTTGAATCTGAGTGTTGCTCACTCACCCAAAGGCCTCCCAAGAAAACGTCATGTTGTTAGCCAAGCCAGCTGCACCCATCTGGGAAACTTTCCGATGAATCAGATATGTACCAACTCCAATAAGGAGGATCTCCATTATTAAAATTCCAATAATGTAGATGTTTTCCCATATCCTCTTCGGAAAAGATCAATAGACACACCGCCCTCACTCACACAGGAGCTGGACAAATTGCATGTGGAGGATGAAGTCAGGGCTTCCCTGCTGAAGCTGCTGCCCCTTCGACCCGACTCCGGATAAAGCGGCTAGATAATGAACGATAGGATGGGTAAGCACATTGAATCATTAAACTGAGAATCATCTGCCTACAGGGGGTCCCAAATGGCCTATGAACAACTGTTAATTTGTGTTCAAGAGTGCCAGATTTCGTTAGATTTAAATTTTCCATGATGATTTATCCTGCACGTTTTGTGAATTGCTCAGTGAAAAAACTGTGTGCATTGCCATGAAGGCTGTACATTCAATTGGCATTACTCATTCGCTATAGAAGCTTTGGAAGAGTGGTATGAGGAAGAAAAGTTATATCGAGTGATAATGGAAGTTTGCATGGGAGGATTTTGAAAAGTTGGGGTGAAACAAGTCCGTGTGAAATGCAGGTAGTTAAAAAGGATGTAAGGATTTTTCTTCAATTCTATATTTATAGATTAATGTTTATTTGCTGCACACCGACTTGCCAAGAAAGGTGCAAAGCAACATAACACTAACCCACTTTGTAGGCAACACCAAATATTATATTAAATGGAAATTAATATTATACATTATATGATATTACAGATGGACATATTTTTAATGACATACTACTAAATTTACATCAATTCAATAGCCTTAGCAGCCATTTATTTTGGAGCAATGGTTACACAAGTCTCTGCGATGTAGTGTATTCAAATACAGTTGCAACCTAAGACAGAAATAAGGCCATAAATGTATTCAACATTAATAACTGTAATAATAATAATAATAATAATACATGTTATTAATGTCATGTGAATATTGTTTAATAATAAAAACTTTAGAGATTAAAGTTAAAAAAGGCTCCACAAAATTTGAAAATTGTTTCACAAATTAAGATTCACAAAACTGTTCTTCAAAACAACAACAACAACAAAAAACATAAATCTTACCTTGCATGTCACACAAATACAAACGATACATGCTGATCAATACTAAGTAAAGGGTGACTCGTGGCAACTAGTGAAAAGAAAATGAAGAGACACAATTTCTCAGAGCGCGTAATTGACACGCTTAACTGTAAAGTGGAGGCGAGAAAACTCTGTTCAGTGACCTTGGCGGCACCACAGCAGACAAAAGGAAATGCAGTGAGTGAGCTGCTATGATGAATGAAGTTGGGTTTGGCAGAGTGGACAGCAGAATAGATTTTAAAAAGTGGTCTGATGAGAAAGTAGAATTGCGACACATCAGGTAGATTCCAAAGAAAGAGGAAGAATTACGGACTTCTTCTGGTGTAAAAAAATAAAATAAAACTTAAGTTTTGTTGTACCCTTGGGTATTCTGCATTATGGTCCATCCTATTTAGCCAATCATAGTCGAATCAGGTGTATTCCTCAGGGACAACTAATATTTTAGATTATAAATAAAAGCTTTAAAAGATTTTAAATGAAAGCATCACTCACCAGAGTTGTTTATTTCTTGAATAGAAAGGATGCATGTTGATCTTTCATTTGAGCATACTTGTATGAAACCCATTTGTCAAAGTCCAATAAGCCAAGACTAGTGTGTTTATTCTCTGCATTGTGCTTCTTGTAAAAGTCTTGAAAAGTATTTTTCTGATTCAGTTGTCTTCATTTGAGTTGTGATGATAATTTTGAGCAGTGACACAGTTTCAGATAATGCATCCTGTAGGATATTATCATGAATCAACTGCAGCAGAGAGTGTGTTGCCAGATGAGAGACTGTACAGCAGATTTTAGTTGCACATTCGAATTCTGCACATGGAAATGATTTGCTGAATATACTGAAAGGTGTGCTGTTCATGAACTGTAGTGCTCTAAGATGATCACTTTTGCAAAATCACCAAGCTTCCTTGTTTCCAAGTTTTCCTCCGTATCCTCGGCACTCGCCTTTCTCTCGACCAGTGTCATCCACTTTTTCTCTCTGCTGCGTCGATCTCTGAATCACACTGTACTCCATGGAGTGTCCAGGGTGTTGCTTTTATTGTCCTTTAGGTTACAATGAAAACAGATACCTTGTTGTTGCTATTCGCCAAAACGAAACAATTTTTTTTCCGTCTTGAGTCTGATGTAAGCCACTCCAATTTTTTAATTGGCTGATTTTCGCGTTGGGGCCTCATTGACTGTTCCCCTGTCACCTAAACAAACGCTCGCAGGCCAGCCCTAATTATCTGGAGGATTTTATTTATAATGTAGGAAAAAGAAGAACAAAATCATATGAAGGTGTGTGTATATATAATTCAAATGAGCAAAACCAATGAGTGGTTTCCTCTTGTAATATTATCTAGGTTTATAGATGTACCGTATGTTAGCAATGCAAACGCTGGACATGGTGAAGCTTGATCTATGACATTTACATGTAGAACACATGACACTCTTCCCATATTATGTCTGAGCAGACAACTTTCTGTAGTAAGCAGGAAAAACATCCCTCTAAAGAAGGAACCTCAAAGAGAAGCAGTGAATGTCAGCCGCTGCCATCGATTGGTTAAATTGCAATAGAGAGACAGAGAGTGACAGAAAGCGGATAGAGAAAAATGGTTCTAGTCAAAGCACAGCATGGATTGCTCACTGTGCTTGTGGAGACATGACTTGCATGTTTGGTCTCAACAGACTCCAATTTTTAGTGGTCAGACAGAATCAGACCAAGACCAACTCGATAAGTCTTATTTTTGCAAAATCTCCAGCATTAGCACAGTCCACCCCCACCAGCCATGGCCCTCCAAGAAGCCATTGTTTTCTAATTTTATAAGGCATCATCCTTTGACTACTCTAAGGCTTTTGACTCCAGTTCTCCCATACAAAATCTTGTGAATAGTAGTCTGTTATCTTGGAACTCTGTTCAAGACATCAGTATATGCCAAATTGAATTAAATTACAGGTAACAATAACTAATTTGCAATCTCTTTATTATAATTACTCCTGCAATTTCACTAAGGGCCTTCCATCCCCTGGACATTGGTGAACCAATTAATCAAGCCCATAATAAAATGTATGATAATACAGCTCTTAACTGAATGGTTCAGACACCAGTTGTTAATAGCCTCAAAGAGCTCAGCCACATCACTGTGCATAATTAAAATGTTCTGGATTGATAGCATTATCACACGCACCCAGTTATTGATCAGATGAAAGTAAGTCACCATCAACTGGAGAAGAGCCCTAGCATAACAACACGTGATTCGAGCTTTTTTGATTGAAAACAGGCAGAAATACTTTCTACCTACTCTCTGTCATTTTGTGCAATAAATCCATACTTAAGTGGACAAGCAGACTGTACTACAAGCATGGATGACAACTGTGTAATTGGAATAGACAAGAGAAGACAAAGATGGACGTAATCTGTATCAGGAATGATCAATATTTACTCAATTAAGTCCAAACTAACTTGTTTTCAAAGTCGCACTGCAGACAGTGTATCATAGAGTCAATCAATTGAGCAGAGCAACAACTTGATCTGGTGAATGTCATACCTCTTGTAATTAGCAATGGACACAAAAAAAAAAAAAAAAACATCTGCACTAAATCTCAACTAAATAAAAACAATTTGATGTGTATTCGTTGTCAGAAGATACATCTACAATTATATTTAAAATGCAAATAATGAACAATTAGAAAATAACATCGGTAAGCACTCCTCCCTGTGACCCTCCATAATCCCACTTTTTCTTGAAAATCGTTTTTTTTTTTAATATTATTTTTATAGTGGGTATGATGACCCTTCATTAAAAAACGCACAACATATAATCAGTTCATTCAAACTTTGTTTAGTCTTGTATAAAAAAAAGCATACATTTCAAGACATCGTGCAGCATCTAATTATGAATGCATGCATTATTGAAAACGTAGTGCGTATGACAAAGAAGTCCTGATTGCACAGTGCAGTGATTAAACAGGACAGGAAGTGGTTATTGATGAAGTGCTTGCATTGTGTCATTATCTATAGCTGAAGAATTAAGATCTCCTTATTTATTAGAAATAAAAGTTAAGTATCATTAATCATTTTTCACAACACTGGCCTTAACTTGTATTATGCTTTTGCCGTGTTATCTCTCTTGTTTTGGTTGCATAAACAGTTGTTAGATCATCAACTTAAGGGTTTATGGAGTGGATTCATATTTGTCTATAAAAGGAGCTGGAAAGTGCTTTATGAAAGGCAAGCAGATGATTCAGTAAACTGCTAATGCAATCAAATTCAACACACTTGAGAATGGACTATAGAGGAGGTCCTTAACGATACAACATTAAAAAAAAAAAAGGTATCCATCTTGTGAGTCAAGCATCTTTTGTTCTCTGCTATCCCCTTGGCTCATTTTATAAGCATCGGCCGCTTTGGAGCTAACTAAAGAGCAATCAGCTGATTGAACTCCTGCACTTTCTAATTGCATCCCGGGGGTCTTCAATTCAGGGGTGTCAAATTCATTTTAGTCAACAAGGACACATTGTAGTTATGTTGTTCCTCAGAGTACTGTTGTGACGGTACATATGAAATTGCCTCATTAAATTATTACATACTGTACAACAAATGGACAAATAGGTAATTTTAAAAGCATAAGTAAGTCAATTATTTTGTTAAAATGTTTACTTTTTTTATAATTTTCTGTTCATATCAATTTTTGGACCAATATTTAATTTTTTTTGGTTGTTAACTAAATGGCAGATGTGAGTTAGAGATTAAAGGTGTTCTTCCTGCCACATCGTAATGTATAATAAAATAATAAAAATAATAAAAACAAATCCACTTCCTGTTGGTTTTGGTGCAACAATGCTGAATGCACACCGCCAAAGAAAAGGCAATGACATCATTCACATGCCAACGAGGGTGCTATGAAGGCCAACAAGAAAACACAAAGCAAATAATACATGGATGTCAATGCATTGGCCCTAGTAAACTTTTATTTTGAAGTTGGCCTCTTTTTTTTTTGTTGTTATCACATTACATCGCTACAGATATCAACACACTGCCATTAAAAACTCATTTTGAATTGCTAATTAAGGATGCTAGGAACTGTCAATTGCACTGTCTTTGTATGACGTCACAGATCCTTTGCATTAGCACTTGCAGCTAATGACATGGTACATTCAAATACAGTTGGACATCTAGGCATCAAACGTTAATTAATGCAAATATCTGAGAAATATTGGTTTTCTTTTAATCTTTAAGAACCGGTATACAGTATGTATGTATGTGTGTGTGTGTGTGTGTGTATATTATATATATATATATATATATATATATATATATATATATATATATATATATATATATATATATATATATATATATATATATATATATATATATATATATGTGTGTGTGTGTGTGCGTGTGTGTGTGTGTGTGTGTATGAATACTTAACTACGACAAATGGTCCATCAAGTAATTTACGCTTTTAATAACTAATCAAATAACAAGACTTCTGTCTTTCATTTCAATGGATGTTAAGCCAATTCTAGAAAAGAGTAGCAGTCATGATCTACACTCTGTTTTATGCTCTTACGATTCGAAACATATCAAATAAATAATATATAAATTTAAAAATATATACATTTTGTGCATTTGCCTTGGGAAGCGGGCTTTAATAGACCATGATAATTCTTTTCACAACTATTAACTGAAGCATAAATTATTGACAAAATCATCATATCCAAAGTTGTTTTAAATCAAAAGTTGAGTCTAAATTGAATCGATGATCCCCAAATCTGAATCAAATCGAATTATGAGACAGTGAACAAATCCTACCTGTACTTTATATACCAAAAAAAAGATCATGTTTGTTTTGGTAAATTGTCATTGTGTAGTCCTGGTGTGTGGTATAATTAGGGAATAAAAGATGAAAAGTGATGACAATAAACCTTTCCCAGATGTCCCATAAATTTTTAAGATCATCCATGAGGTAGGTAGAGCAGGAATAAAAATGAGCACCGAGCAACTACCTCTAGTGCTCATTTGAGAACCACGAAAAAATTCTGTGCACTCCTGTCTAGAAACACTGACACATGTCTGTGACTGATATTGGTTGTGACCTGTCATTTTATTGAAGAAGACATATATCGCATTGTGTTGTTTTCC
The DNA here is from genome assembly GCF_059441005.1 of Hippichthys cyanospilos. Lineage (NCBI taxonomy): Eukaryota > Metazoa > Chordata > Actinopteri > Syngnathiformes > Syngnathidae > Hippichthys > Hippichthys cyanospilos. The sequence continues at coordinate 16,111,232 of NC_142382.1, forward strand.
CTGAGACATACACTACTGATAATCTTACTCAAGTAAACACAGCATATTGGAGCATAATAACCAAAGTGACAGATGGTCCAGCAAAAATTGGTGCTTGTGCGAGAGTTTCATATGCGGCACACAAACCGTGTGCCGCATAGTGTTGCACACACTTTAAATCTACTGATAAAAAAGGATTTTGCCCACAACACTGTGCTTTCTGAAATGAAATGATTCCAGACAGTAGGTGACTTCCAGAGCAGCACTACTGCAAAGACGAGTTCCTTATATCGCAATAATATAAATTACACTCTTTATAGTAAGCTGCTTCACCAGACTGTAGGAGCGGCTGACACAAATGCAAGAGGAAATGGGCTGGCCAGCGCTTAAGCTGATTCGAAAAGTGGACACAAGATGGAACAACACATTTTAAATGGTTCAACAACTCTGTAACCTGAGGGACCATGCTGCAACTTAGACAGGCCTATCGTCGGTGCAGAAAATCTGAAGGTGTTTGCCCCTTTTAATAATGCCACGGTGGACCTAATGGAGGCGCAAAGAGTATTTGGATCTAAAGTCACTCCACTTCTAGTAATGTTCCACCTTGCACTGGGGATCAGGAACTGGGAACTCTTCAAACTCAAGAGACCACAGTGATGACTGAAAATCGAAAGAGACGGTTGAGGAAGAAGCTCAACGCATTACAATTGTTGCACATCATGTCACTCACAACATTGCTTGATCCCAGATTTAAAAAGATGGGCTCCTTCGCCCCCAACAAAGGAGCAGATGTAGAAAAGACTCAGCATATAATGTGTTGCTGTGATTAAAAAAAAAAAAGAAAACACACACATCCTCCTCCACTTCTTCACAACCTCACACATCAGAAGCAGCTCAGGCTGTGTGTTAAATAATCGATAGTAGAACACATAGTGCTTGTATGACTGTACACCTATTCAGTCACTAACAGTCTGTTTGTCTATCACAGGGAGCAAAGAGTGGCAGTAGTTGGATCATGCAGTCCAGAGCAGTGGATCTCAACCTTTTTTCTGTAAAATATCTTTTTTGCCAAGTATCCCTTAACCAGTGCAATGCATTTTTTAATATTGAAGAAAAAACTTATAAAATCCCATCAGTGTCTGATTTATTAAATTTTAGACCCTTTCAAACTGAACTTGTATTGGTCCACAAAAAAAAAAAAAAAATCCACATAAAGTGTCCTCTTTTGGATCATGAAGAAATCTGTTATCAAAGAGAAATAACTTACTGTAATTATTCATAAAAATGTATCTATTAAAAAATCAGTATAAAGTGTCATGCCTGTTCTAAAAAAATAATTGTTATAAATATTTATCCACAGAAAGATATTAAACATAAAGTGTCCTGTTTTAATGTGACAATAGAGATCTCTTTACAAAAATAAATCATTAATTTAATGATTAAAAAATATTTTTCCAGATGAAAACAATCAACATAAAGTCAGACCCGTTCTCAAAAAGAAATAATTATAAATAAATATTTGTCCACAGGAAAATATTCAACTTAAAGTGCCCACTTTTGGGATCATAGTAGAGATGTGTTCACAGAAAAAAAACATTAACTTGACAGGTAACGAGAGGTGGCATAGAACAAGTTGGGTCGAACTATTCTAGTATCAGGGAGAATCTGAGTTTTTACAATAATGACATTTAATAACCTCCTGAACATTAAATGTGTTTGATTAACTTATATTTCCTGAAACAATTAATTAATTCAATAGTCGTTTTTTAAAGGATTTTTGCATGTTTGTTTGTTTGTTTATTTGAAATCCCAGGTACCCCCTGAAGGTACTTCAAGTACCCCCAGGGGTACTAGTACCCCATTTGAGAACCACAGATCTAGAGGACCAGAGCCCAAAATTTCACAGCAATTATGGAGGATCTAAAGTCCCAATCGGAACCAAATGTTGACAGATTTAACAATCTTGTTCTGGGAGAGACAAAAAAAAAAAGCATATATCTACATTTTTATAAACTGGCAACTGTTTCTTTGCATCTCTGCTCTTTGTCTTCTCTGATAAAATATACAAGATGATGGGGAAAAAATAAGAATGTTGGAGGAAAGACTATTTATAATTGTTTCAAAAACTCAATTTATTTCTGTATTTGCTTCAAAAAGTCACTTATATTCAGCACACACATAGTGCATCTATTCAATTATTTGTATAAATTACATGAAATCAAAAAGAAACTAAATCAAAATGAGTACACACATCCAGTATTTGATTTAATTAGAATATTTCATGTGACCAACAAGAAAAGGATCTTAAACACAGAAGCGGTGAAATAATTTTCAAAAAACAAAACCATCTGGTGTCAAATAATGTTGAAAAGTTATTACTTTTTATAAACAAATGGATTTATATTTATTGTACTGTTTGGATTTTGTTCATAGGAACACAAGCACATTCATAATTCCTTCATTAATTTTTCCCTTCTTCACCATTTAATCACACTATGGAACAAATGAAGCAGATCAAACCTAAACATAAGCAAACCAACAGACTGGAAAACTTCAATGCTTCATAAAGCTTAATTTCACCCTCACTGCCAGGAACATATTCTATTCAAATTCAGAACCAACTAACACTCAAGAGAAGACAAATTGCATCTTCCTAGAAAGTACCTTCTTGCTCATTGCACTTGTCTTACTGTGTCCTAAGGAAAACAAGAAAAACATAGGTAGGAACCACCTAACAGTAAGAAATCAGACAGAACGTAACACTATACTGTGGCCTTAACATGTGAACATTTTTGACTGAAAAAATACTTGTAGCACAGTCAGTTTTAAGAAATAAATACTGTAAATCCTACTATATCTAGCACAGGCACTGCAAAATCACGCTGAAAATAATATTACCAATGCCAGTCGATGAGCAGGCTGCACCTTTCTGAAACAGTTAAAAGACATACAATATACTGTAAGCATCAATTTCCACTATGACAGGGAGATAAGCCATGGTCAATCAATAACCCTTGTTATAATATTGATTGGTCAATGTATCAAAGAAGCTATCTGACATACACCCTTGCACTGGCGGCGGCACCCGCCAATATTCGGAACGATACTATCATCACCTTAGCATGGATTACATCATACCTGAAATCATTCCACCCCTACAGTCTCCTATCAACCAGTGCAACCACAGAACAGACTAGAAAAGAATATAATAGAACAAGAATATGACACATCACCTACAAAGCACATGACACAGGTTTGACGGAATACCTTTATTGTGTCGGTTTATTTATGAAACCTAGATGTGCACCGTCATTATGGTCCAAAGAATGAAATACATAAGTGAAGCTTGTAGATAGAGATACTTTGAATGTCTGAAATCCCGAAAAACAATGAACATTTTCAGGGCAATTGCCTCAAAGTGGTTCATTGCTTCATAAAGCCTGCTGACAAAAAAAAGGGTCTCCTTTGAGTAGCAAACAAAGCCCTCTACACCCTCCTTCACTGCTGTTGTTTGCTAGTGTCTCGTTCTGACTGATGCGTTCCATACGACTTAACTGCAGATTTCTGTTTTGGAGTGGAAAATCAACTGCTCCAAACTGAGGCAAGTTGAATTGAGCCAAGCTGCACCTGTGTAGTGGCAAAAGCTGCACATGGAATCTATAAATACGGGTTGCTTTCAACAGTATAGGTAAATGTTAATTCGTGTTTAAGAAAATGTTTTTGTTCATTCCTGTTTAACTAAATGTCCTATGTATTTGTTGTAATACTGTGTCCACTAAAAATGATTGTGAGCTGGATTGCCATTGTCCAAACAATGACAAGACAGTTGACAGACATCCTTTTTAATGGATGAATGCTGTACTTGGTACTGTACTTGCCCATGAGAATCTTTACTTGATTCTACGTACAGTGATAAATATACTTTATTGTCAGTATGAATACATTGTATATATTTCTAAAAACACATTGTTAGTGTGAAAGTAAGGCCAAAGAATAAAAAGCTGCTGGTAAATTAGGCCCCTGTGTTTTATAAGCTAGAATGTATGTACTTTTTTGGCACATGATACAATTTGAGGCAAGTAACGGATGGGCTTCTTAGGGCATGCAGTGTTATTTAAAAGCAAAGGAACAGCCTCAACTCATTCTAATTTCTTTTGCTGGCAGTCTGTACTCGTCACTTGAGAGCTTATATTAATAAACAGAATGGCAGTATTGTTTGCACGTAATTCAATCTCTTTTGTTTCATTTTGAATGGTCATCAAAACACAATGTAATAATTCAGGAAAAAATATCCCAGAAAGTAAATAACAAGCTTTCTTGTATACTAATATTCTTTTCACCAAATCATATATGCATTTTTTAGGTTTTGCTATATACAATATAGCAGGGAGCCTGACAGGTACATGACACCTGAGCCTGATAGGCAAACTGAAGATAAAATAAGTGATCCGAGGAGCAAAGTCATTTCGGGCTTTATGCCCTTGGTAGGTGACCCAATGGCACACACGGTGCCATCTATTGTTTTTCTAAGAGTAGTTTGTGGACTAGATCAACTGTAAGTGGCTTCAAGGAGTCCTCGCCAAGGACTTTTTTTTACTAGCAATCCTTCTCCGGAAGGAATTGCTAGTTCTGTTCCTGGTCTTCAACATTTGGCGCAGGAAGGACCACTGGAAGAGGAAACTCCTGGGGAAAACGGAACGCCAGTGTGTGAGTAAAGTTCTTGGGCTTAGGAAGAAAGCCTGCAGCAGAGGATCCTCTTCCGGAAAATAAGTTGTGCTTCAAATAGCACTCAGACATAGGTCACTGTCGGTCAAATGGTGGACTGACTAGCTTCGACGTTTGGTTCCAAGACACAGCGCATTTCCACTAATCTTTAGAATCAAGCATGTCAAGTGCATCAGCTGGGACAGCAGTAAAGGTCCTGCAACGTGTACCCTGAAAGAAAAGAGTGCAGGGATGTTTAACATCGATATTAGTGACAATGGTATAAGAGGCACCATCAGAGACGACGCCGCAAGTGCCACACTGACTTGTTTACTTTTCTACACAGGTCCGCCGCACCATATTTGCGGAGTACGAACATTGCAAAGGGCACCATACTCTTTGGAGAGATCTCCACATGAGTAAATGAATTTTCATTGGAATAAACATACACAGGAGTGCTGTAGTTTAGCCACAGCAGACCCAATATGCTGTGTCTAAGTTATGTACTTTACATAAAATTTATATGAAACACTTGCAGAGGAGATGTTGAACATATAACTTGAGTTTTCTCATGAATATTTCAGAGTTTTTATTCATTCAAAATCTGCAGTACAAGTGAGCAATGTACAGTATATCCAATGAGCAGGCAGCATCAGCTGGAACGTTTTAAGTTAAATATGAAAAGCCAACCAGGCATGAAGCCGCAGTCATTAGAGTGGCCTGTCCGTGTATATGAAGCTATTACTGTCAGCACCGGCAGCAAACTATTAACCTGTCTCTTTAGATTAACTGCTATGTGTCAAAACTACAGCCCCCCAAAAAGGTAAAATGGAGGCAGATTTGGAGATGAATATTGTAAGATGTATCCCTATTTTATATTCTGTATAATGCTGCTATTTTTTTTTTCACGGAATAACAGCAGTTGTTGTCCCAGAGGGCACATATCATTGCCTGAACCTCAATGTGGATGTGCAAAAAAAAAGAGAAACACTGAGATTTACTTTCAGCATACCATTAAAAACGTGTGTTAGTATTTTTCAGTGTCTCATTTTTTCCCATACTTCAGTTTTACACACAGATTAATTAGTAATCTGGTAAATATTTTCACAGAGGTGCCATTACCATTAATAACAGTGTATGTGTAGCCCACTAACATGGCAGAAAGGAAAATATCAACAATACTATCTTTTTAAGCAAAAGAAATCCCCTTGTTTGTAAAGTCACTTTAAAACCACCATAAAATTCGGACTGTAAGCGACATATATACTGCCTCAGCAAAAATTGGGAAAAAAAATATTGTTTTTGTCATTGGTAAGGTAACAGGACTATAAGCCACAGGTAGTAACATTCATGATCCTGCATGTATTGAGTCTCCCTTCTATAACACACCTGATTCAAATGATCAGTATCGTTCACAGGCTTCTGCAGAGCTTGCTGATGAGCTGATTATTTGAATCGGGTGTGATGTAGGAGAGAGACTTCAAAAACATGCAAGTACTGTATGTGGCTCTTTGGGAAAACTACATTTTTCACACGGTTAAATACATTTGTTTCTTTTTAGACATCATATAATAAAAAATAAAAAATTGCAAGTGCAAGTTGACCTCGATAAGAAGTTGACACCCCCCCCTCTTTTTTTTTTTTTTTTTTTTTACTGAAATGTATTTGAATTTTCAAAAATGTGTGTAAAAGTCTACCCTTTACTTTAGTGATTGCACATATCAGGCTGTCCAATTACTTGTATAACACATGGAGCGTGTTATGAAAATGACAAAATTACGCTACTTTTTGAGGCATTTCTTCATTGTGTATTGAATAACTATTGCGGTTATGGGGGATGGAGGAGGGGCGGAAACGAGACAAGTGCTACGCAAATGCTGAAACTGATGTTGCGACAATAAAATGTTATGGACTCCAACGTGAATTCATCTACAAGCCCTGAAAGTCCTCATCACTATCTGACACGCCAAATAACTCCTCCCGTTTAAATCCCGGACATCCTTTCCTTCCTGTTTGTCCTTTGCACAAAAATCCGTGTTACTTGTTACAATTTGTTTGAAATGGAGGTCTTTGGAGATGATTTGCTGATCATCTTACTTGAGATTTAATATCCGACACTTTCTTAACCCAAGTGTCAACTGTTGTGAGATCTAAGCATGGAAGTTTGCCCTTTGCTGTTTCTGAACCCACCTGCCGACATCCATGCCAGCTTGTTCAAGCACGCATCCAAGGGCTGAAGGTGACAAGTCAAGCCGTCTTTTCCTTTTGATAATGCATCAAAGTCCACCAAAAAATTATACAAGCAGCCTCGTTGTTGACTATAAAGAGGCAATTAGGCGACACTTGACACAAGTGCATTTTGCCGTATTCTGTACAATGCTCTAAAACAAATGCATACTATTTTGAAGTAATCATATTAAATCTAAATGACATAATATTTCACCTTTTAAATACAGTGATCCCCCCTACTTCGCGGTTAATGGGGGTGTCAACCCGCCACAAAGTCTGAAACCCGCGAAGTAGGGTATGAGTTCCTAGATTTCTATATAGCCGAAGTAACCATAAACAATCCTTTTTTTGTATTTTTTGCGCATTTTATTTCCTTTCTCCTATTATTTAACATTACATTATCCTTATTAACATTATTGTATATTAATTGAATAACTAATATTAATGAGTTTGTTGAGAATTTGTTCTCAGGACTGGTTATCTGCACCAAGACTCCGGTGAAAGAGTACGCAAGTCATCACGTTGGACTTCACATTTATTTTGGCTCATGTATGGTGTATCATGTAGTATCTGTTGAATAATAAATCAACAACAATGTTAAAGTCAGTCAACTAACATATAAACACTTGCCGAACTTTAATCTGTGAATTTACTGTATTCTTAGCTGACATTAGCGGGTTAGCAACAACTAACAACAACTACTAACTATAAAGTGCAACCTCTACACAAACGAACACATAAACAGAATAAACACTCATCACTTAATAAACATAGGCAGTAGCGTGCGTTATCAATATAAATAATAATAAACGATAAATATGAGCTTGCGTTGTCATTCACAACGTCATTGTAATGAGCCGAATGACACGCGGAGAACGTAAAACAGGAAACGGAAATGCAACAAGACCCGACAAATTAAAAGCATGCATTTCAAAATAAGATATAAAAACGTCACGAACTCCAACACTTGGATTCTTAACATGGTTATTAACTAATATTACCTCGTTATTTGATGAATAGAGTACTGTATATTGTACTTTTATGCTTTTATTTTTTTTTTTTTGTGGATTTTTTAAATTATTTTTTAATTTGAAATATTTGTAATTTTTCCTGGAAAAATCCGCAAAGTACTGAGACGCGATATCTGAGAGCGAGAATTAGGAGCGATCACTGTAATGTCATTCAAAAACACATGGAAAAAAAAAATGGTCTGTTTTGAGTTATTTGTTTGTAAGTCGAAAATGAGGTTGAAAAAGAGGGGAAAAAAACTCGACTGACAGTATTTGTTTTACTCTTGGCTCTGCCTCCTTTGACACCATGCCCCTTCTCTTACTTTTTTTTTTATTAGCTGTCTGTAATAATATTATGTCAGCATCTTCTCAGGTCCTCAATAATCGAAACTGAGTGATGATTTCTGATGCTATAGCAAGCTGTATTTTCAAAAACAATCAAGAACCATGGCTTTGGATATGGCTTTGGCTCAAATTGTTTTATGATTGTATTATCTCTCCACCTTGATCTTAGTAGAGGGCAAAGGATCAATAATCATACAGAGCTGTTATTTCTGATACAAGACTGGGGAACTTTATGGGCAAACTTCAATATAGGTCAGCTTGGTTAGAAACCCTGCAGGTAATATCTGTACTGCATAAAAAAATAAAAAAAAGTAATATACTGTCCTGTGTGTCCATGGTTTTCACCGTTAATTCCCCAACTATAGTTTGAAGATATGACATTACATTGCTTAAATTGGTATGATTTTGCCATTCAATATGAGATTTGTTTTTACTAGTGAACAACTTTTAAATGGGATATTTCTGTATCCAATTATGCCTCATAGCGAAGGTTTGACAGTTTTGAGCTTGATATGCTGTTTGCGTAAAAAAAAAAAATTCAACCAATAAAGTAGAACATGTACACAAAGCCCAAATAATTGAATGCATTCATTATATTTGAACTTACTGTCAGTAACTCAGCTCCTCACTTGACAAAGTGAGAAATGATCAATAGACAGCTACTCAACATGGAAATGGAGGGGCATAAGATTTTAGATTTCCAGCATCGGAAATACTTTAATTATCCCTAAGTAGCTTGTGAAATGCGTGGGGTGTTTTCTTCTTTTTCATGATGATAGTCCTTTTGACAGTCATAGTGATTTGCCCAAGACTGTGTTTTTTTTCTCCCCTCGCAAAAAAATTGTATAATTGTATAATTGCATTGTATAATGATTACATGTCAGCATGGTCAAGGACTACAACCATTTTCAAGTGGTTTAATTAGAGTTACCAGTCGGTTACTTAGCAAAATGACACCAAAACTTGATGGTCACTAAATAAAGAATTGGTTTCATTAATTTTGGTGTTAATATGAAGGTGGGGCCAGGCAAATGATTAAAACTACCGTATAGTATAGTTTGACTTTCACTTCTACTACTCTTATTTCTAAGCACATCTCTGACCTAATTTCTTGACTTTTCTGTACTTAATCACTTCAACAGAATCGACTTGTGCAATTGTAAGTACAGACATGGGCAGCTCAGTTGTGGATTCTTGCAATTTCATGCACTGCTGGTTTTGCCCTTGGCCTGCAGAGTTGAAGCTTTCCGGAACCCCACAATATTTGGCCAAATGGGAGCCATGTTTTGCTTGGCTGGCATCAGGGTGAGAAACATACGAACTGGTCCCATGCTGTTCAGTTTCCCTTTTGAAACACTGAATTATGGTAAGCACACAATCATCTTTATGTTTTTTTTTGTATTTGAGTCTATAAACGTTCAAACAAATTAAAACAAACAAATTAAAACAATTTGTTAGTAACTGTATACACCATATATGAACTTTTTCCAATTTAAAATTGTGTTTGAGTGAATAAATGCATTTGAATTATACTTTGGTATTTACAATTGTTTTGTGTCGTTGCTGAATAGCTTCTCATCAAATGTGACAATTACTCTCACCCATGTCATGCATGTCTGTAATCATGTTACTTACAAACCTTGTGCTGTCACAACAGTTACAAACGTAAAAGGTATTCCATTTCAACATAGACTACAAGTTCTTGTACTTTGTACAAGAACTTGAAAAATGTATTTATTAAACAAAAAAATAAATAAATGCTGAATGGACTTTATGAACACCGTGCTCTTTGGTAAGTCTCAAGTGATCTTTTAGTTACCTTCCAAATGATACTGTTTGAAAGTTTGAATGGCACAACTGACCTTTTGTCCTGTCTTTTATTCATATGCTCACCCTAGGTGGTGATTTTCTACCACCACTTTTCCTCACCTTCATTGCCCTTTCCTATTCCATTTCCCCCCTTGAGAATAAGGCTTTCATGTGCAATATCTCAGCATTTTTCTATGTCGCAAATTAAGATGCAAAGGTCTCGAGTGCATACTGTATCTTTTGTCTGGGAAAAATGAGGAGGGGTAGTGCTAGTATATGAACGGTAAATTAAAGAACTTATGTTTCTCTAAATCAAGATATCCAGAAAGAATATAAAATCATATTCATGCACTTTTTTTTAATACAAGAATAGGTTTCAACATTCTTTTGAAGCCACCAAAGTTTGAATTAAGCTGTAAAATGCACCATAAATATGGTTTTGTAACCACTCACAATCAAACAAAGCTTTACCGTTCCCCCATTTTGAAACAAGTGAGGCTGACCTATAGCAGGCCACCATCTCAGTGAGGAGACGCCGACCAATAGCAGACCAGCATTGTAGTTACGCGTTGTATAGAAGCAGTTAGGCAAAAGAACAGAAAATAAGTGCAATAAGTGTATTCCACATTGCAACATGAAAAAACATAAGCCTGGGACACTGCAACCCGGGCGTCCACTGTATACTGTATATGCATCCATTCTGTCTTAAACACATGGGACTCAGTACTGACGCGTTGCAGGGACGGCAACTGAAATTAAGTGTCAGTACCTAAAAAGGCCTGCAGATGGAGACGAAACAACACAAATACAGCCAGGCCCCTAGGGTCATGACAGTTGCACGACAGGGAAAATGTCATAAGGAGGGGATGAAAAAACTCAGTATTCCATGTCGCAACATGGAAATAACGTAAATCAGGGATGTTGTAACACAGCGGTCCATTTGCACTTGACCCTGGTTATTCATAACTAATTGGCACAAAGCCTAAAAAAAAAATCTACACATAATCGACACTGTTAAGATATATAGCATGATTTTACCTGTCCTAGATTTTCCTTCTTGAGGCCCCTGAGCTGAAATGAATTTGACACCCCTGGCTTAGTCAGTAAGGATGGACACACTCATTAAGATCTTATCTTGCGGGTCTTCCTCATAAGGAAGTCATCTATGATGCCTCAGGGCCAAAGCTTTTTCTCTGGTGTTCTCAGTTGATAGAGCAAGTCCACTGAGGCTTTCTTGTCCCAAGCTCTTAAAGGCTCATTGATATTTTAAACTTTACACAGTAAAATATCCGCATATAAATTACATTTATTAAGTTTGGAGTTTTATGGTAACAAGAGTTCAAACGTAAGTGAATCGTCTTGTTTACTGAAGCCACGCCTCTCACCATGTCAAATGCCGGCCGACCACAAAATAACCATCCATCCATCATCTTGACCACTTAGCTTCACGCTGGAGACTACCCCAGCAGTATGAATGAAAGAGCAAAAACAGGCTTTTTGCTGACATTAAAATGCAAACTGTTCCTCCCATAAAATTGGACTCATAGGGAAACCAATATTCATAACAGTTCTCCTCATGGATGAATTATTTATTTCAGACGATGATTGTCCAACTGTAACTCCGAAACACGTTAACGCTACTTCAGGATTTTCTATAGTAAAACATTGTAATTAATAAACAAAATGTTGCTGTTTATTTGATTTTTGGGTTCAAAATATCTCCTCAACTCCAGAAACTGAAAGAAGTGGATTCAATCAGCTTGTATTTACACTTGTTAGCTTTTTGGTTTATGCTAGGTATTTCCTTTTGGTTAATGTTAGCAACTACAAATGTTTTGCATTGATAATCATTTTCGTTTGCATTTAATTCATATTTTTTTTAAATGATTACAATTTGTAGTCCATTATATGACTGATTTAATCCACGCAATTTGTGTACATTTAGCGAGACATATATTTTTTGCATATGGGACTTACCAGAGATAGAGTTGCTATATTGTTTTTCCTTTATAGTTTTACAATATAAATGAGTGAGAGATGTACGAGTGACACAGCTAAATTAAAGAAGAGTTACACTCATTTGCTGTTCGCTGCCTGTCTACCTAGATAGAAGACATTGGAACATCTAGGAAGGACAGAACATTGGGTTATTTATAAAAAAAAAAAAAATAATAATAATAATAATAATACATGTGTGTGTGTTCATTTCATTTTCTTTTATATTAAATTGTGAAAGTATTCATAACCCTTCAATATAAAGCAAAATTCAAGCAGTTTAATTTTTTTTTTAAATGCAATGATTTTGAAATTTGTCAAAATGCGTTTTGTGTTTACAATTGCTTGCTAAAGCGGCATTTTATTTTATAACGCTGTTTTTGACTAAATAATTGGCAGCAACCTTTATGTTGGAGATTGACCCAATTACTTATGAGGAGGTGTGCAATTTGCAATTTTTATTTTGTAAAATTCAGTATTGCTAGTTGTCAAATTGAATACGTGTCAGAGAAATCTCAGAAAAGAAGACTAGGACAAGCCTAGCTGCTTAAACAGCAAAAAGAGTAACTCAGACCAGCCAAGATTGACTTTTCTATGCCGGACATAGGGAAAAACCGCTTGGGCAAATGTAACTCGTGGGTCTTCCAACGCGTTTTCCACTTGCCCAGCCGTTCCCCCCGGCTTTTATTGAATAGAAGCATAGCAGATTACAAGACACAACAAAAGAGCCAGCCGGGCGCCACCGGCAGCTGGGCCAAGGTCCCGGCTCACACTTTCGTGCGTCAACAGTTCTATCTAAGGACAGGGTCAAGATGAACTAGGATTGCATAGATGGGTAACAATGAACTAAGAACATAATGATAACAACCTAATATATGATTCCCTTCACATATCCCCCCTGATTATCATTATGAAAACACATCAAACGATGTCAAAAGCTATTGCTTGAGTGGGAAGAAAACTACCCAAAAACCCAGTGGGAAAAAGGTAGAAACCCTTCCCAAGCAAGAGCTTGTTATAAGGAAAAAAGAAAAAGAAAAAGCAAAAGCTAAAGCTGTTTTTGGTCCAATACATGTATATACATATTGCAAACCATGGCACATCAACATCCTACGTCTGAAACCTTTTCCGTAGGTGCATCATAAATGGTTCACACAGAAGTTGAGTCGTTATCAGAGTCGGAGTCGTTGTCGGAGTCGGAGTTGGAGTCAGAGTCTGAGTCAACAGGTTGATAGCCAGTCATGGCCACGGTCACTTGCGCCGCTATTTTGAATTCGATAGCATCCATGATTTTGGTGGCACAGATCTTACACAAGGGCACACCGCAGATTATGCAGAGACATGACAGCACGAAAATCCAGGCGATGACAGAGGCAATGGCCACAGCTACCCCCTTCCAGTCGCCAAAGGAGTCTTGCAACCACTGCAGGAAGGGGTTGAGCTCAACTCCCTCCATACTTTGAGTCCTCAGTCTGTACTCCCTGAGCAATGTCAGTGTCTCCGACAACGAGCCATTGGACAAAGTGTGTAAAGGAATAAATGCACAACATTCACCTGATGGTAAAAGCTTGCACACACCACCCTTTTCTGCCAAAATCATGTCGAGTGCTTGTCTGTTTTGAATGGTCATGAGTGAAGTAGCATGTAGTTGTGAGGCGGTGTGCATAAAAAGTGCCTCGGTGAAGTTAATCAACGTGTTCACCTTGTGATTTAAATAGTTGATCAACTCTGTGTGTTTGTACACGGTCACTGGAAACAAAGCACCTATTATGGGCAGATGTGAGCCCGCTGCGTTTGCTTCATCAATCAATTTGTCTTTGTCAGGAACCCGTCTAGGCATGCCAATCACGTCAAAATAAACTGGAGTTTGTCTGGTAAGCGGGACTGGCGGCTTGTCAAAATTGCGTTTGGACCGATGGGTGGAGTTCATCACAATGTTATCTCCTGGAAATACATACGCAGTAGTCTGTTGAACACCTGTAACGTAAACGCATGTGCCTGTCCAATGGGGGGATAATTCTGGATATAAATTTCCCCCACCGCAATACCACCACAACTGTGAACGTGCGACATATCTGGTAATGCCAGTTGATACAGTCACAGTCAAATTGCACATTGAACTGTTAATTGTGCCATGATCTACGCATTGTATCTTTAAGCAATCCGATCGTGTGAAGCAAGTGAATGCTGCAGCAGTTGGTGGATGAAACAACATGGGCTTGGTTCCCAATTTAACAACTGGGAAGTGCAGGGAGTACCGTTTGCACATGTCATTTCCTGCAATTCCCTGGGTCAAATTTAAAACGCATTCAGATGGTACCGGTTCCACAAGTCTTAAGGCTGCTCTAGGTTTCATGCACACAATGCAATCCTGTTGTAATGATTTAGCAACGAAAACTAGGCGATCCATAAACAAATTATCATTAATGCCCACCCCAGTATCTTCTTTTAACAATGTTTCGATATTCTCACCCTTGTAATGAATCTTAACACCTTTTGTCAATTTTCCCACTTTTCCCCGAAAAGAGGTCACCTCGACTTGTGGAAGGACTCGTGTGGTTTTAACTGAATTGCTGGAATGGCGCCGACTATAACAAATTTGAATTGGGACATGCGGATGGGCTCCAGCCATATACCAAGCCCATAACGTGAGCATGGAACAATTTGTGCTATCTGCATTAGGTAACGAAACCATTGGTTGCAGAATAAAGGTTATGGAAGGTTCGCGATCAGTCGACACTTTGATTGTCAGTTTCTTGTGCCAATTCAGTGCCCCTTTGTTTCGGTGTGGATTGGCCCAATAATCACCGTCGACAGAAGTAATGTAATTAGACCATGACAACCACTTGCCTGCATCCGCATCATGGGCGCTCATAACATAAAACCAATAATCATACCATTGACTCATATCAGTGACAGATGTGTAACGTTCTACCAGGTTTTGAGACTGCAACTGGTTCAGTGGTATTGTGATAGACAGTTCATGAGCGATAGATGTGACGTTTATCACCGTTGCCGTGGTGTCAGTCAGAAACCTGAGGTTGCCCACAATGCCAGTGGACAACAGCCGTCGGCCAGGGGTAGGCGTCGTAGGTCGTCCGGACACAAGGACACCGCCCAGCACCAAGCAGAACGCTGCTCGGAGGAGTGCTGGCGGACAGGCCATTCTCCTGGGAGGAGTGTGTTTACCACACGAAGCTCCCTTCACTCTGTGGTCTTTTGTCGGTGCACCGTCCGTGCACTTTGGAGTGCTGATCCTTACTTCGAGGGACTGGCGTCGCTAGGCCCGTCAACAGGGACTCGGAGCAGCTTGCACTGTGACTGGTGAATCCACCCGTCGCGTCCTTCAACTTTCACCGCAGTTGGTGTCGCTGCAATCATCTGGAACGGGCCATCCCAGCGTTCACTGTCCCAACGAGGTCGTCAGCACCTTGAGGAACACCTGGTCTCCGATCTGGACCCGGGTTTTCTGTGGGATAGAACACACTGGCCAGTCATTGTGCTTATGCATCTCCCTTGTGCCAAACAGTCTTTTCATGTGAACTGGAAAAGAACATCCACTAGGTGGCTGGTCATGGGTTAAGTCTGCTAGTCCGTATGGTCCTCCATATACTATTTCAAATGGTGATAAAGTTTTTCCTTCAGCGGAACAAATCTCATTTCTGTGGCCACAATAAGAATGCAATCTGGTCGCTGTCTCTTTATCACTTGCATTGTTTTTATGCGTATGGCCTTGACTGTCCCATTTGTTCTTTCAACAAGCCCTTCTGATATTCAACAGTTCTCCAACTTAAGTAACAGCTTTTTTCACAAAATGCAATCAATTGTCACTTCTAATTACTCTCAGACTGCCAAATGTCAGTATGATTCGATCACACAATGCTTTGACAACTGTTTTTGCATCACAATGCGCTGTTGGGAAGAAATCAACCCACTTTAAGAATGCATCTAATATGACGAAACAATATTGCTTTCCTAATGCCTTATTTGATTCAATGTCATCCATATATATCATATGAAATGCTTCGGGTGGTTCTGGAAATTTGCCTCTATGTGGTCACAAATAAACTTGCGCATTATTGCAAAAACAGATATCACAACATTTACAAAAAACACAAACATTTTGAGTATAAAAAGTGAACCCATATGCTACTGATCATGCATATTCCCCCCTGTTGACACATGGCAAAACTCATGTGTCAACTTTGCTGCTCATTCAAATCAGAATTTTAGTAACCATGGTTTTCTAACCGCCAATCTACTTTTTTCTTCAACATCTTGTTATGCTCCTTTATTTAGCCATTTTTGCTGCTACAGTTTAGGAGCTGATGTTTTCCTTGATATCAAGATGGTCTGTGTGTCTTGTTCATCATGTAGTGTGTCAATGCGGTTGTCTTGTGCTTTGGCAACTGTGGGCACACCTATGACTGTTTCTTTGGCTGCTTTGTTTGCCTAATCGGTTTCCTGCTCTAATTTGGTCATTTCTTTTCTCATCGTGGTTTTGAAGCCGCGGTTAGCCCAAAGTTGATAAAACACATGCCATACTCTCTGTCTGTCCATATTGTAACATCTTTGCTTTCAAAAATTTCACACGCTTTGATTAGCGCGGCCAATTCATCTGCTTGCAATGAACATGTCGATTTTAATGTTCCTTAAAACAAAATGTTTAATATATGTAGTAACTACATATCCCACCCTTTTGCGGCCGTCTACCCCTTTGCTAGCTGAACCGTCAAAAAAAACAACTTCTCCAGTCGGGAGAGGGGTGTCATTCAGGTCAGGTCTTGGTTTGGTGGAAATTTGGGCGTGACTTCCACAGTCGTGTGGGGTGCCGTCTACAGGTGTGGGCAAAGGTGTCGCTGGGTTTGATGCTCCACATTTAACAATTATAATGTGTCCCTGTGATACAAGAACCGCGGTGCAATATAAATGTCATGCAGGCGATAAGAGTGTCATTTTTTGGGGTGGGGGGTTTCCAGCAACAAAACAAATACATAGGGAACCCTCAACGTGAGGGAGTGAAACAACACAACCTCCACTGAAGCCTCCCCAGCCAATGCTGCGGCCAGCACCACCTGAACGCCTTCAGGGGTCAGCCCAGCAACTGCATCCAATTCCTCAGAGTAAAATTTGACTGGCCTCAGTTTCCCGTCATGCTTCTGCAACAAAACTGAAGTCATGAATCCCTGTTTAGCGGTCACTCTTTACTCAAATGGTTTGCTGTAATCCGGTAGTGTCAATACGGATGAATTAAACCAATTCCAATTTCACACTGTCAACTGCCTCGTCAGCTTTTTTCATAACTGATATCAAGCAGTGGCCTAGTCAATTCAAAACAAATTTTGGAATCCTTATGCTACAATAATTCATCAGCCTCAAAAAAGACATCATTTGTCTTTTAGTCTGAGTTTTTGGGCTTTCGCAATGGCGAAAATCGCAATTTTGTCTGTCAGTAACAATTCTGCCATCCTTATCTCATTAGTTCTGCCAACCTTCTTCCATTTGTTTCCACTTGCCCAAAATCTTTCTTGCCACAACGCCAACATCCTTATGCATTCAATTTTGTCTTTCAACTCTCTCTTACATCCTTCTTTTCCGCTACCACAATTCCTGTTTCCAACACAACACACTTCCACTTCTCCATCACACCAGAATGTCTGTTTTCTCCCCTACATTCTTCTACTTTTCTTCTTCTACTCCACTCTCAGCTGAATAGTCGATTTATCTAATCTCTGAGTGTTGGAGGTCACTCACATCTACATTTTTGTTTGTCGTATAGTTCCATTTAGCCTTGCATTTTCTCAGCTGCTGTCAATATGTTCAGCCTGTTTATCCATTATCTACCATAATGCGATTTGTTTTTAGAAAACTCTTGCAAACTATACTATATCAAACAATTAACATATCAACTGGTTCATCCTCCTTTTGCACAGTTGAATCTATTTTACTGTAAGACCTGATCCTATCATGCTAATCTCTTCAAACAATTATTACATATAAGGCATCAATCTTCTACCTTTTAAATTCATATTTTGTAAGGTGCCAGGCTTTCTTCCGCTTTTGCGTACTTGTATTTTGCAGGGCCAGTATACAAAAATAATTCTGTCCTTTTTGCCTCCTTTTGTCTTAACATGCAGGGTTTGCTACTTGGATCATGAAATACAACTCCCTATCACGCGTCTATGCAATTTTCTATACAGGTGTGGTTGGTAGAGAAGGGTCACATTCCTGTTTTCAGAAAGTGGAGGATAAATTACGAAAAAAAGGTCGCAGTCACGGTCAAAAAGGGAGGCAGAGGCCTCTGATTGCCACCCCTGCTCTCCGCGCCTCTGTTTGTCCTGTTATCTGCAATTCTCGCAAGCAGCTTTGTTTGGTGTCTACTTGGCTGTTTTATTTTTTCTACAGGTCATTTAGTGGCTGCTGCTATTTCCAGATTCAACTTTTTCTCTTTTATCGATTTTGCTATTTGAAATTTTTCTTCAGCTTTGTTCTAACAAATTCAGTGGTCTCTATCAATTTGCCAATTACAAATATTTTCCACTTTGAAGAACAACAACAGCAACAACAACAAAATCAACTTTAGCAAAAACGACAATTCCCACAACTATGACAACAACAATAAGAGCAACACATGCAGCAAACTGTGTGAAAATTTCAACAGAGCAAGCTTCACAAACTTACACTCACAATCACTTCTCATTTTCATACCACAGTCTCCCAAGCTGGCTATCATACGACAACATGCCTACATGTTATTAAGCTATGAAAACACAACATTTATAATTCAACGTCATCTGGCTATCCACCCCTGGCATAGCCTCACATACAACACAACAACTTTGTGTATTTTATTTGTGTTTCAACCACTAATTATTCATTGCCAGTTAATCTAGCATTTGGAAACATCCTAATTCTTAATTTAGTCTCAACTGATCCCATAATATATTTTTCCATTTTTCTCATTTCACCTGTGTGCTGAGAATTAACCCTGTGAATGGACCAGTTTCTGCCCACAAACCTCAGGTTTGAAACCATCTCAAATTTGTCATTTTGACTTTTAACCATGCAGACTAGATCAAGCCCGATCTAACAATGTATTTTAGCCAAATTTCAACAAATATCATTGTTTATTTCTAACAATCTAACATACAAACATGTAACACACCAATAGTTACACACCAGCAAACTGACAGATACACACGCAGATCCACATCACACAACATGCAGTTTACAACGTATATGCGGACTTTGTTAAGCACGTACAAGACACACTTTTTGCACACACCATTTCAAATGGCTTCACTCCTTTGGCTTCATGTCAACCCTCAGTACTCAGATGTGGAGCTGAGACCCAGTCCCGAAAAGGGTCTTACTGCCGTGGCCACGGTCTTGCCTGGTTGTCAACTCCGCCTCTGAAAACCTCAGGTGTCTGGGTTTAAGAATATGGTGGTAAACTCAGGTACGAATTGTTGGTGTCTGTTTTCCACCGTTAATTTGGGTTTACTGTCTGGCTGTGTTAGTTGCCGACAGGTTAGTGGCTTCGGTCAAATCATCATCTGCTTTCCTTTTTTTCTCAGCCACCTTCCATGG
This sequence comes from Hippichthys cyanospilos, assembly GCF_059441005.1. NCBI lineage: Eukaryota > Metazoa > Chordata > Actinopteri > Syngnathiformes > Syngnathidae > Hippichthys > Hippichthys cyanospilos. Next base: position 16,130,893 of record NC_142382.1, read on the forward strand.
TCGTTTCGGTTTGGCTCTATCAACTAAAGCCTTGCATTTAAACCACTGTTAACCATCACTGTTTTCAATCCTTTCCCTGTCCTTCAATGACAACTTCCGCAACACTTTCTCCAATCCACCACAATCATCCACGTCTCCTGAAAAACCGTATTGGATTTTCCATTTTTCCACATACTTAGTACTTTCTCTGCTATCTATCTCTGCCCGACGTACTTTTTCCTTCGATTCATCCACAAAACAACAACATTCCTTTTCCCATTTTGCCTCCTTGGGCCGAGTTGCGGCCTCGGAGGACTTATTTTTTTTACTCATGATTAACTATGTTTCCTTCGTCACGGGAGAAATGCTACGTGCCTGGTGTCGTGTCGGATACCGAGCTTCTACCTCGAAAGGCGGATATCCCCAGGTGTTTGTACTCACGACCGTTTCACCAGTTTTAGATTTCCCGTCACTCAGGACAGCCATTCCACATTCATTCCACACTCATACATCACAAAAATGATCAGCAACTGTGCACCGGATGTTAAACTTTCTCTTTTTTAAGTCAGGCCGTTTGTTTAAAGTCCAATTGACTATACGTTTAAGGTCCAATGGACCAGCCAGTCTCGTCAGACTGAACCCGTCAAGACGGTCGTTTAAGGTCCGATGGACCGCACGTTTAAGGTCCGATGGACCGCCCGTTTAAGGTCCGATGGACCGCTCGTTTAAGGTCCGATGGACCGCACGTTTAAGGTCCGATGGACCGCACTTTTAAGGTCCGATGGACCACACGTTTAAGGTCCGATGGACCGCTCGTTTAAGGTCCGATGGACCGCACGTTTAAGGTCCGATGGACCGCCCGTTTAAGGTCCGATGGACCGCCCGTTTAAGGTCCGATGGACCGCACGTTTAACATCCGGTGGACAATTCAGACTCGTCAGACTGACCTTTTGTTCTTGCAATCTCTCCGCTGGTCGAGTCACTCTGGTTCGTTGGATGGTGTTTGCGTTCCTCCGGTGAGCGGTGTCCGACGTCTGGCCTCGTGGAAAGGAGGGCTTCCAGAATCCAACGGATTCCGACGGTATACCGATTGGTTCAGCTGTCGTCGATCGTCCACCGAAGAGAAGGCTTCTTAACCATCCGGCTCGAACGGACCAAGTTAGAATGTCAGAGAAATCTCAGAAAAGAAGACTAGGACAAGCCTAGCTGCTTAAACAGCAAAAAGAGTAACTCAGACCAGCCAAGATTGACTTTTCTATGCCGGACATAGGGAAAAACCGCTTGGGCAAATGTAACTCGTGGGTCTTCCAACGCGTTTTCCACTTGCCCAGCCGTTCCCCCCGGCTTTTATTGAATAGAAGCATAGCAGATTACAAGACACAACAAAAGAGCCAGCCGGGCGCCACCGGCAGCTGGGCCAAGGTCCCGGCTCACACTTTCGTGCGTCAACAGTTCTATCTAAGGACAGGGTCAAGATGAACTAGGATTGCATAGATGGGTAACAATGAACTAAGAACATAATGATAACAACCTAATATATGATTCCCTTCACAATACGTTAGCAGAATAAAAAAAAAAAAAAAGACATTTATGTTTGGCTTAAACGATTTTTGTTTTGTTTTCTTTCCGCAAACATTTGCAATGAGGGTTCTTGGAAAATGTGCTTTCTAAAAGATGCCCCTGACTCCAAAAGTTTGAGAACCCCTGGGACCTAAGTGCCCTGGTACTAATGCGAGGCTGAACAAACTCGATACAGCCTTATTTTTGATGAAAGTCTCAACTGAAAAAAGCTTATTTTGACTAGATTTAAAATCAAGTGCAAAAGAGTAAGCAGAGAATGTTTAGCAATGCATCATTGAAGCAAAATAACACTTCTGGGGGTGTTTAGCACTGGGCTAGAGTGAGGAAAAGCTGGAATTCTGAATGTCAAATGGACAGGAAATAGTTGGTGCTGCAGGTCCTGATGTAATTCAATGACATTTTCTGCTGCCATCCCCCCTACAATCACAGGTGGGAATGAAGGCTTACTAATACTGTATATATTTGTACGCGTGTGCGTGTGTGTGTCATAAATGTCTCCCTTGTTACATACGCGTTTCCCCCAGTCATCATCAGGCGGCCTGTAATTAAAGTTTTCCCTCACGTTGTCATTCTGCTCTGACACATCCTCTGCCAAATTGCTGTCTGCTTGCTGTTTTAGAAAATCAAATCATGTACGTACATCTTAATTTTGCTCCAAGTTTATTTCAGGTCAACAAGCAGTTCAGCTACTCACACTCAAGCATCAAGACATTTTAGTGTACCACTAAGCCAGTGAAAAGAGGAACCTCATCAAACCTAGTCAAAGCTTATTGGGTGTGGGTCTGGAATATTTAAGATAAAATAAAGGACAATGCCAACAATGCATAGGTTACACAATAATTCAATAACTTGAAGAGAACCTATAACACAATATAACACAAAACACTTAATACCTAGGCAATTATTCAAATTTTGAATTCCTCATGGAGATAAAAAGATAAAACTGGTTATAAATCTGTGGACTATAGAACACAACACCTTAAGATGGTAGTTTTAAGGTTGTTGTTTTTTTTTCCTTGCAGTGATTATATTGTTATACCAGCAGATATGTGCTTTGAGAAAAGAGCTCCCAGAGTTTGGTATTCTACTGGTTGATTACTTGGTGCATTGTACATGCATTTTTCATAGATATTCAGCACAAAGAGCCTTTGTATTTAATGGTGATGCAAGTGGATTGAAATCAGAGCATTAGAGGGAATTTACCATTTTTATAAAACGTGGATGGTTTTGTGCAGCTATTGGCTAAAGCTGGAATCCCACTGGGGGCCAAACACTGGGTTCGTCAAAAGTCAAAGGTTGCCATAGGTCCCCTTCGCAAACACTCGCCAACATTCACCCCTCAGTGGGAAGCAAACTGAAAGAACAAATTTCACAAGGTGACATTCCAGGAAAAAAGTAAGGCTTAAATTAAATTTCATTTCGTGTGATAAATGATGAAGATGCAATACAAGATGTGAATTGATGAAGATATACACTGTATTTCTTGAGTACGATTCGACTTTTTTCCCCCCCTCATTTTAAACAACTATATTAGGGGGTCGATTTACAACCGCATTCGATTAGACCAGACCAATTTTTCCACATAACATTAATTTGAATCCGAAATAAATATGCCATTTACTCGACTTAAAATGATCATACGTACCTCTAATTCGATATTGTATACATCCCTTTCAGCACAGTTGCACTTTCAAATGCACTTTCATCAAGCCACGCCTCACTGCCTTCTTGTTGTCAACAACAAGGCTGCATCTTATTTTTTGATAGACTGACGCATTATGAAAAGGAAAAGCCGGCTTGACTTGTGTCCTTTACCCCAAGGACGTGTGCTAGGAAGCTATTTGGCTTGTCAGAGAGCTATGATGACTTCGGGCTTTTAGATAAATTAATATTCAGCTGTGTCAAAAAATGCAGCATCAAAACTTCAGATCACTTTATTGTTGCGATGGTAGTTTCAGCATCTGCATCTATGCCCATGCATACATTGCCTCGCATTTGTCTCATCCCCCTACAATTGCAACAGTATGTTATTCTATATACGATGAAGAAATGCCTCCAAAAGCAGCATAATATTGTCATTTTACCAACACACACCATGTGTTTCGTACAGCCATAATCTATGTAACCACTAAAGTCAGGAATAGACTCATACTCACATTTTTGTAAAACTCACCTGAGCAGAGGGACTTTGCGCACACTGCAAGATTGTAAAACCACTGCGTTTTAGTTTTACAGTAGTATTAGTAGGAGTACATTTTGGATATTTTCTAGATAATTGTGATCATACAAATATGTCACACTTTTTAAAGCTGTTTGAGCAGCCACCGTTTAAGCACTCAAAACATGACGAAGAAAAACAGATATGCATGTATAGTGCACTCAATTGACCATTGTAATCAAATATTATTCCTTTGGACACTGACATGTTTTTCTTCTTTCTTTCTTTGTTTTTGACATACCATTGAAATTTATAGACAGAACTGATGATGGGAGTGGTTGTGAAGGAAATCATGTAATAAGTTGTTATCATTACATGTTTATTTCTTGTTTAGAATAGCATGTATTGTAATTCATCTATGCAGTCCTCCATCTCGCCCCAGTCCTTAGATAAAGCTATTGACGCAGGAGAGTGTGTATTGACGCACTTGCTCTTTGAGATCTGCGGCGCCCAACTCTGTGCAGTTGGGCTTTTTGTTTTGTCTTGTAATATGCAATGCTTTGCTGAATGAATAAAAAGCAAGCCGGGACGGCAGCTCACTTGACAGACCCTGAAGGGAACACGGACGTGTGACCTTCTGAGTTACTATTTTGCTACTTAGCAGTTGGGCTTGTCTTAGTCCTCTTTAAAGATTTCTCTGACAGTGGTTTAAAAATAAATACATAAATAAAAAGAAGACTAACTGATGAGTACAGTTTAAATTCGGTTTAGAATAATGACTGATTTTCAATGACGGACTGGTCGCGTGCCCGCTGACGGATCGCAAAAGTTACCTATATTCTTGCTTCTAGTGACACAAAAAAATGTTTTGGCACATTATTTACAAAAGTAAATTTGCTCACGCATGTAAGGGATCACCTCAAGAGGACAAACGGTGGAAGTGGAGACAACTTAGAAATAATTTGGGAAAGTGGCAATTTTTTTCACTGCCTCATTTCGTGGAGTCCACTTCTAAAGATGACATTTTACTGTTGTTCATAAATATGTAAATACCTGTATGGCTTAATTACTACTATCAGCATAAATGTCCACTATATCCCTTATGTTTTGTTAGAAATCGTACATTTTGAAATCCTGTTACCAGTTACCAAGCCCAACTGAATTCACTATTATGCACTTACCAAGGACTGTGTTCTATTTATTTGAAAGGCTTTGGTGCTGAACCAAAAGTTAGCTGCTTTATCTTCCAAAACATTACATTCAAATAACTCCAAACATCTACATTACAATAAAGTGGTTCACAAATAATATTTATCACTGTAAAAAACTGTCTAAGTCAAATACACCTTTATACCTTCAGTTTTTTTGTTTTGATTTGTTTGTTTTTTCCTTTTTTTGGTGAACCAATAACTCCACAATAGAATACGTCTGGTTTGGTCCAGACTGCCGAACCAAATTGTATAGCTGAACACACAGTGTGTACTTATATTGATAAAAAAAAAATGCACAGCAAGTTCACCACAATTTTCTGTGGCAGCCATACTTCTCCTCTCTTGCTTTGCTGTAAATCCTATGTCTGCTGCTTTGACTGTTCCATCTTGAGCCTATCTGAGTGTTGAAAGATGGTTTGAGTTAAAATTTTGAGTAAGATTTGACATCATCTGTTTTCTCTGGATTTTATTTCTCACCGGTGGCAGTTATATGACATATTGTGTCACCCCAGAGCTTTCTGTAACAGTGTGTGTGTTCATTCTGAAAAAGAGGGAAGGGGTGAGGAAAAGGAGAATCTCCCATTCTTCTCCCATGCTGATTCGTTCCCTTACGATGGCAGCGGGATTTGGAGGGCGTTAACTTCTTCGGTTTGAGCTGTGACTGTGATGTTACTGTTCGGCATGCTTTTTTCTCACTTGCATGTTAGTTTCCTGATTCATTTGCTGGTCGTACAGCCCTCCATTAAAGACCAGGAGGGAGTCATTTGGATCAGGATTGTTATAGTCCTCTGCTCTATGGACTGCTGAGTTTTATTCTTCGCAGAGTGAATGCACAACAAAACAGATCTGAGCTACAGAGGACTTTACTGCCATAATAGCTGCACGACTGTGGCCCCCAGTGGAGATGCTTTATTCAGACAGAGTTTATGTTTATGGGCATTCATGAGGGCACTTTTGCATCCAATAATTTCAAGCAGTCTTTTGGATTATGTTCTCATAGAGTTGATATATGGAGTGGAAACAGCAAGGTCAGTATTGCAGCAATTCCGCAAAGAATTCAGCAGGCACCATCAATTGTAAACCTCTTTCACAACATTTTGGTTTCATGATAGTTGTGTCCTGGGATAAAAGCTTATATTCTTCTGTGGTCATGTACGTATCTCAAAAGACCTGTACTGTATGTCATATCATGGTTTCCCAATTGAAACGAATAGAAATTCAATGAATCCAAATTTGAGCTTCATAGCCAAAAAGAGCCAAAATTTGCAGACATGTTTTTTTCCAAAAAAAAAAAAAAGCACTATAGTACTGTGACAAAACACATAGTAGTAACAGTTGCATAACATGACTATACCTAATATAGTGCCCTTTTTTATTTTAGTTTATTTTTTTGCTGTGGACTATTATGACAATTGGTAAATCAGCTTGGCATTCCTGCCATCAAATTATATTGCCATTCCCCTACAAAGAAGCCATTATAAATTGCGCTGCAGGCTTTTAAAGGTTGGGATCTGACGTGGTGTGATCATCAACATCTGCCCAGTGGTGTGCAGAAAATAGTCCGTTAAATTTGTGTCATCATACAACCGGTCACACTCATATTAACATCTAAGGACAAATTAGAATATTCCGTTAACTTCTTAGAATGTGAGAGGAGCTGGTATACCTGAGGAAAAGCCACTAACAGCCAGCCTACATAAAATGAACCAAGAAACGTACCATGACAGTAAATTGTACAGGGAAATCTCTGAAGAGGACTGAGCTTCAACAGAGATTGCATCTTAAATCATCTGCCCAAAGCAAATATTGGCTTAAACCTCTCTGGCCATCTCTGCAGTATTTAGGATTTCTTGAAGCCATTATTCATAAAAGTACATTTGTGTTTGCCTCCTAGTGAGATTATCTTGAGGGTCACCAGTCACATCAGTGCCCAAGTCCATCCAGGGCTTGTGAAATGTCTATTAATTTATATATACAATATTTGCAGTTATAAAATTACAGACTATGAAACAACACCACCAGTTAAACAAATCTCTCCAGTCTCTTACCAAATGATACGAATCCACAAATTTTGCCCATTATCATACAGTATTTTATATGATTGCCACACTCTGGTCACTCATCACATACCAAACACTCATGCAAAGGAGAAGCCAAAGAAGATTGTTTATGTTTGAGATAAGGAGACCATCATGTCGTTCTCCAACTCTATGGGAACACAGGCACGTCCCTGCAGTTTGCTTCTTTTATTAAACCTCCCAAATGACTTAATTTATCATCCATCTCCATTTTTTTTGTTCATTTCCCGCAAACCCATTTCAACAGCCTCAATGTATATTTTCCTTTTATTAACATGCTGGAAAAAATTCCACTCATCCTTCCATTCATCCATTTTCTACCACTCTCCTGGGGTCAGGTATTGGGGGCCTCAACTGGTGCACTGCTTGTCCACCTGAGACACCGGATGGTGGGCCATAATTTCTTCGAAGCCATCGCAAAGTTGTTTTTCATGACCTCACCGAACTCCTCCCAAATCCAAGTTCTTGCCTAAGAGACCGCCAATTTGGTCGGCGGCCTCTGGAGTTCCACTAGCCAAAAAGGTCTGATAAAACTCCTTTACCACTAGGGTCCACTAACGGGTGCAAGGATTGCTGCCAAGACCTACCACCCCACGACCACAACTCCGATCAGCCCCCTCAATAATGGGGGTGCAGAACATGGTCCACGCTGACTCATTTCCTCCCACCTCCTTTGAAATATTGCAGAAATTCTGCCAAAAGTGGGAGTTGAAACTCCTTCTCACAGGGGATTCTGGTAAACGTTCCCATTTGATCTTCACTATACGTTTCAGTCTGCCAGGTCTGTCAGGTCCCTCAAAGCACTCTAAAAAGGGTGGGTACGCTGAGCTGCTGTTTGTTGCATAGGCTCAAACAACAGTCAGCACCCATCCACCCCACCCGGAGGCAGAAGAAGGCTACCTTCTAGTCCCCTGGTGTGAACCTCAATGTACAGGCGCCGAGCCGTGGGGTAATCTGTGTGGCCACACCTGCTCTGTACCTCTCACTGTGGACAACTCCATAGTGGAAGACAGTCCAATATCTCTCAAGTGGACTGGTACCAGAACCCAATTTTATCTGTGTCTAGTTGAAACCTTTCTGCCTCACTCACCAGCTCAGGCTCCTTCTCCGCCAAAGAGGTGACATTCCATGTCCATCGAGCCAGCTTCTTCAACAGGGGTTTGGAGCGACAAGGTCCCTGTCCCTGGCCACCGCTAATTTTGTTGTACATTAGCTTCTATTTTTTTATTTTTTTTCAAGCCAAAATCATTAAGCAGATTGTGCTCACATTCAATGATGTGTTTATTCTATTACGCTCCCTGTCCCTTGCCACCGCTAATTTTGTTGTACATTAGCTTCTATTTTTTTATTTTTTTTCAAGCCAAAATCATTAAGCAGATTGTGCTCACATTAAATGATGTGTTTATGCTATTATGCTTAGTGCATGGTTGGCTTGGATGACATTCAGTGATATTATTCTGTCTTCTAACTAATACACCAACAACTCTCACATACATCTTATACATAATGTATAACTGTATAAATGTATTCATAATGACAAAACATGAAATTAATTAATAATTGTACAAATGATCAATAATCAGCATTACTGGTAGTAATGGGGGATCATGATATCAAAATCTAATGGCTCTGTATGGAGTCTGCCAGAGATTGTGGAAATCATATCCAAGACATTTTTCAATCTAATGTAACTCCTATTTATTTATCCTTTTTCGTAACCTTCCAAGGGTCGCAGGCTAGCTGTTGCCTATTCCAGCTGTCTTTGGCCAGTAATTTTCACAGTTAAATCAATGTCGCACTTACATAAGTTTTAGAATTCTTTAGGTCATTGGCATGTCTTTGGAATATGGTCTGGTTAAAAAAACAATGCAGCATAACTATAAAATTTTACTTCTGATGTGTACGTGGACCCCTTTAGTCCTTGTCAGTCTATAATTTTTGGAAATTTACCCGAACCCTAATCCTCCCTCCATCTGCCTGTCAGCTAAATAATAATGGCACTTCTGTCAACATTTCTGTCACCAAAAATTAAACCTCCATCATGTCACAACTAAAGCTAGACCTTAGTCTTCTCATCTCTCATTCATTCTAATAAAGTAGACAAGCTCATTTGTGTTCACCAGGCACTTGACTGCAATAAGCAATCACATTTATGAGCCTATTTACATCTGTGTGTTTTAGACAACTTTCACCTCTTGGAGTCATTGTTTGAAAAAGCACTTACAGATACGGTCATATAAAACAAAATGTTCATGTGAGCACATATGCGTCATGTACACTACAGCTAAAAAGCAAGCGTTTGCTGAGCTTAGTTTACCAAATATTTTGGAGGAAAACTTAAAACTTCTATTCTGCATTTCCTTGCTAATCGTGATATTGCTTTGCATTGTGTCCATTGGCTACTTGAATGCCGACACGTCATTCCCTCCTTCCTGTGGAAAGGCATCCCAGAAAGCTTTGCTCAACTATGCAAACGATTTATTCAATGAAATCATATTTAAAATGCAAAATTAACTCAGAAATCTCAAGATTCTACATATTGCTTTTTACTTGAGGCCTGCACAATTTGAGCAAGAATGTGTACCGTATGCACTTGAAAACCATGACTGAAACGCGGCACAAACATTGACCTCTCAGATGTGCCCAGCTATCTCAATGAGGAAAAAAATATTGCCGTGTGATAAACAGTTACCAACGGTGACAGGTGACACAAGTGATTACAACAACAGATTGAAATGATGGGCTAAATATATTGTTCCATCAGGCTTTGTCTATCGTTTTTTATCAGAATCCATCATTGAAACTGAGGTCTGTCAGTAATGGGCCAAAAAAATGTCCGTCAATAATGACGGACTGCCCACCTCTGGTTACTACAATCAAACAAACGTTCTCTAAATAAAAATGCACAATGTCTTTGCAAAAAAAAATTAAATTGGCAAATTTCATTATATTGCAATACTTTCTGAAAAGATTTTAGGTAGTGTATTCTTAAAATATTAACCATATGCTTTATGTTATGCCAAAGTATGATGTTTGTTGTTGTTGAGAGGCATTTTAAGGTTTGTTTAAGGTTAACCAAAAAACAGCTGAAGTCCCAGGTAGGCCCTCTAAATTACCTGTGAAATGCAAGCAACATGCATTTCAGCAAGTATTGTGTATTTATTCATTTTACCTCCATCACTAAAGTTATTTGTAACACTACTTTAGGCTCTTGGGGTCGACTGAGTGAGTGAGACACACGGGAGAATAAGAGGAAAAAAGCAAGACCTCACTATCACTCTTTCTTCCCCAATCTGTAATTTCGTAATTTATCATGGCAACACTTGGGAGATGGGGGAGTGAGGGGTGAATGATTTTATGGTTCCATTCTGTTGCTTTCTTTAAGTGACAAGCCCCCAAGGCTAAAGAAGTGTTAGTTAATCCTAAAGTGCACCAGAGAATACAGCATGGTGGTCCAAGACTAACTATGGGAACTTTCCATCTCGAAGTGTGCCAAAAAAGAAAAAAATGAAAAAGAAAAAATGATTCTCATAAGAATTGGTACTCATTTACTACAATTTAAATCCTTATATGTCCCTAAATCGATGTTATTTATAAAATAAAATTGATCTGCTTTATGTCATGTCATCCGCTTCATGGAAATACTGTCCATGTGGTACTAAACATGTTAAAATTGTGACTAATAATGCTCCCGATATGCTTAGTGATGACGAAACTGGCACATGTTTCATACTTTACCCAAACTGTCAATTTAGCTGCTTACTTGAAAAAGTTTGTTTTCATATCTTTTTTGTCATAAATGCACTGAGATTTTTTTTTTCATTTGGACAACAGTTTATCACATAACATTTTGAAACTGCAATTTCCTGTGAAATGACAATGTCTCGTCTTTTACCTTTTTTCTCATTTGTTCATCTTTTATAATACTTTAAAAGATATGGAATTTTTAGCAAGCTTCAAAGAGCAGCAGCTGTCCACTTGCTACTTTTGTGGGAAAAGGCATGTTCCTTACACATCTGAACTTAATAATAGTAAAAAAAAAATAAAATAAATGACACTTTGTCTCCTTCCAGACTGAAGTAGTATGATGATTCTTTGCACATCTATACAATAGATTGAGGCTGAAATCGTTTTCCGTTGATCCAAATTGTTTTGAATCAAAAATGGATTCGTAATCAAATCAGACCCAAAACTCGGAATATCATTCGAATTGTGAGACAGTCAAAGCTTCCCACCCTTTTCCACTCTGAAGCTCTGACATCAGTCAGATATTTGTGGGATGAGTCTACTTCAACTAAATTAAATGTCAGTTTTCCTTCTCACTTTCTAACAAGAAATTTACTAAAGATCATGCTGTCCGCAGGTACATAAACAGTTTTAAGTTGCTGAACAGCATTTCAAAGTTGTTACCATACAACCTTTAACGTCATCACGTTTGTTCCCTTTATTCTGCAGGTTGGGAGAAGATCAAACCTTTTGAGGTAGAAGGTTAAACACCTTGTCATGCCCTCACACATCATTTTGCACTGCCCACACACCCGCAGCTCAAATGCAATCTGTCGTTGTGCTAATAGTTAGTAGACGACAGGGTACATCACACAGTTGGCTGTCTCTCATGACTCAACAGTCCCTAAAAGCTTATTCCGACCCCATTTCGCTCATTGGTGTAATTCAGCTGTTAACCTGCAAGCATTGCTTTAACCTGTCATGGAACTGAGTAAATTCCACACAAAACCCTGTATTGTTGATCTGTGTCTGTGCATGCCCCAGATTAGCTAAATACATTCCAGGCATAAACCACCTAAATAGTCAATATGAATGTAAAGGGCATTCTTTTTACAGCCCTGAACATCTTCAAATGTTAGCACTTTATCATGTTTGGGCATTTGGGAGACTGTTTTGCAAATTTCTGGGCGTGTCAGTGCAAGGAGAGGCCGCTCCCCTAGCACATTTGTCATTTTAGTAATGACTGGCTGATGTTTAAAAAGTGGCGCATCCTACATTTTATGACAGTGTGGGTCTAGCTTTTTGTATTTGGGATTTTGTCACACCGCTCATAGAGACAAACTAGAGGCAAACCGGATCCGGCCAGTTGGTCTTTTTAATCCAGCCCGTCAATGAGGGCAGAGAATTAAAATTTGGTTTGAATCATGCCATTCATTTAATTTTGACTTTTTATGACAGACTACCAACACCAGGTGTCACAGAAGGCGCAATGACATGATTTTGCAGAGCGTCGAGGAAGAATGACAGCCAGCGAGAGCAAATGCAATTTTCGCTTTTCCACTGGTCATATCAAAACCCAGCTGCAGCAATGTCAAAGAAAAAAAAAGTTATCAGTGATTAACTGGTGTTTGAGAAAGAATGGATGCATATACAGTATACAGTGGACCCTGGGTTACAGCGTCCCTGTCTTACATTTTTTTTTCATGTTGCGATGGAGTTTTTTCATCCCCTCTTTACGTTATTTTCCCCTCTTTGCGACAAAAACAACTGTCATGCCCCACAAAAATAACTGTCGTGACCCTAGGGGGTTGGCTGTATTTGTGTTGTTTTGTCTGCAGGCCTTTTTAGGTAATTGCACTTATTTTCTGTTCTGTTGCCTAACTGCCTCCATGTAACACGTCACTACAATGCCCGTCTACTATTGGTCGGCGTCTCTTCACAGAGATGCTGGTCTGCTATTGGTCGGCCTCACTGGTTTCAAAATGGCGGAATGGTAAAGCTTTGTTCTTTCCTGAGTGGTTACAAAACCGTATTTACAGTATAGTGCATTTTACTGCTTAATTAAAACTTGAATGGTTTAGCCATGGGTCCCAAGATTGCAAGTGATGTTAAAGAGAGATGTAAGAAATGATTTATGTGGAAACCAAGCTGGAGATAATCAAGAGATATGAAGCTAGCCTAGCCTTGCCTACCCTTCCTAGGGAATATGGGCACAACAAGCGGCACTCAAAGGTAAATAAATCCTTTCTATATTTTTTATGATGTTTTCTGATTGCATACATGTATATTATGTATACGTAGCACTTACTATACTATTTTGGTACCACTTTTTAATACATATGTACAATTTTGAAAACAAGTTTTTACCAAAGGTTCTAAACATATTAGCTATTTAACATAGGTTTGGATTGCCCGTCTTACGAGCCCAACCGTGGAATGGATTAATCTCGTAACACAGGGGTCCACTATATATATATATATATATATATATATATATATATATATATATATATATATATATATATATATATATATATATATATATATGAAATTATGGCGATTTTCAAAGAATATAAAAGCAGCTGTCACTTGTCCACCAAGGCGTCTAATTATGCCAGCAACTATTCAACACAAGAATGTACAGCTACCCAGCAAGCCTTTCCTCGAAGAGGAGTTTAAAGAGTGCAAGGTAGAGACCTCAAGTAGTTCAAGTATGTACTGAGAGCAAGAACAAATTTGGAAAAAATAACATCATGCAGGTCAGTGACTTGCCGTATTGACGTAATTGACGAACACTCAACTAGCAAGATAAACAATAAAGCGCAACATTTTCATTCTATTCTTTGGCACTGGACAAAAGCAATGATTTATATAAAGGACACTGCTCATTTTGAGATAATGGAGGGCTTTTTGAATATGGAATCCCTGAAATGAATAACACAGACTTATTTGACAGTGTATCAACGGTCATACTGAGGCACAAGTTACCTTGGAGTACGCTTGTCAATGTTACCACCGCTCAATAGGTAATGTTCCTACACTGCATAATTCACTAGGAAGCACATTGTGAAACTATGTTGCAGGTTTACCACGTTGCAAAACCTGTTAACTTTAATTGAGCAAGGAGAGTTTGCCATCATCAGTTAATTATTTTTCTCGAAGAAACTAACGCTGATCACACAAAGTTACTGTACCATTCTAGTGTCCTCTAGTTAAGTTTATGAAAAGTACGTCAACATGGCTGGGAGCTCAAACAGGAGAAGATTTCATTTTTGGAGCTACTTGAAAATACTGAAAATTTTCAAGAGCTGAACGTCACCGATTGGCTTTGCGTGTTTTATGAGTGATGAACACCTGAGATCTGTTCTGAGTATT